>NW_017306715.1:274838-349467 GCF_000935625.1 Nanorana parkeri | reverse complement strand
TGGGGGGGGGGAAGTGTATTAGGCTACATTCACGCCTCTATCTTTAGGTGCAATTGGGGATTTCTGCGTCAGGAACTTGCTTTTTCCTGCAGCAGAAATCCCTGAATTGGCATTTACAAGTGGCAGCTGTCACCTAAGTTAATGATCAGGTGACAGCAGTTTCATGTAAACGCCTGCACACCGCATGTAATGATACGCGATATGATTACATTCGGTTAGGAATCAATAACTCTCCCGGACGCAATGATTGTGCATTCAGGGAGAGTGTTTTCTAACCGCATGTAATAATATCACATGCCATTACATGCGGTGTGCAGGCGTTTACATGCAGCTGTTGTCACCTGATCATTAACTTGAATAGGTGACAGCTGCCACTTGTAAATGCCAGATTAGGGATTCCTGATGCAGTAAAACGCAAGTTTCTGATGCAGGAATCTCTAATCGCACCTAAACCTACAGATATGAAAGGGGCCTTATTGTCAGTGTATATTGGTGTCTGTTGTACCAAACCGGATACAGTTACATTTTATTTTAAAGTATGAAATTTGGCAAGCAGTCCCAAAGAGAGAAAAAATTTGTCGAGTGGCCCCTGAGATGGAAGAGGCGGGGGCGAAGATGGAGCTCCAGTCGGGCGGCGAAGATAACAAGGAGGCCGTGCCGGGCACCAAGGATGAGGAGGCCATGTTCCAAAGAGGTCAGGCCGTGCAAGGTAAGAGGACTGTGCTGTCAGAGCCCAGCATAGATTCTACACAGCCCACCAAAGAGTCTCAGATGGGCTGTGCAATATCCTTTGGTGGGCTCTGCAGGATCTGTAGGGGGCTCTGCAGTCTGCAAAGCCCACCACAGATCCTGCACAACCTTCCTGAGATGCTGCAGACTGCAGGGTCTTAGGGGGTCTCTGCAGGATCTGTGGAGGGCTTTGCCGGGTCTCAGGGGGGCTTTGCAGGATTCATAGGGAGCTCTGCAGCCTGCAAAGCCCACCACGGATCCTGCACAACCCCCCTGAGATGCTGCAGGATCTGTGTGGGGCTTTGTCGGGTCTCAGGGGGCTTTGCAGGATCTTTGGGGGCTTTGCCGGGTCTCAGGGGGGATTTGCAGGATTCATAGCGGGCTCTGCGCCAATACCAGTGTTGTAAATTGTTTAACTGAAGACAGCACTGTAAGCAGGTGCCGCAGTTAACAGGATGGCTGCCAGGGTCCCAGCAAGACCCCGCACAGCCACCTGAGACCCCACACAGCCCTCCTAAGACCCAACACAGCCTCCTAAGACCATGCACATATCCCACCTGAAACCCCTTCACAGCCCCTTGAGACCCGCACAGTCCTCCTAAGACCGCCAACAGCCTTATGACAACCCTCACAGCCCACATGAGACTTCACACAGCCTCCTAAGACCCCGCACAGCCTCCTGATACCCCACACAGCCCACCTGAGACTTTGAAAAGCCTCCTAAGACCCCGCACATCCCTCCTAACACCCAGCAAGAAAAGAAGAAGCAAGAATACAACAGCAAGAAGCTCAGCATGACAACCAGGCAACAAGTGTTTTCAGGACAAGAGATCAGCAATAAAGCCTCCATGTTTCTCTTTTTCCTTTAACACACATTGATGAGATTAATAATATTAAATTGGCCCCATAAAATTGTATTACATAACATGTAAAAATAACAATTATTTTGAGTTAAAAGTCCATTGGCTGCCTCTTGTCAGTCTCCCCGTAAGTTCTGTTTGCCTAGACATTGTGATTCCTTCAGCAGGTACTAAATCTTCATACAACTGACACTATAGACTTTCACTATTTTGAATTGCTCATTGCCTGTTCATTACCAGCACTATACTTCAGTATGACATTTGAATGTGTCACATCTAGAAAAAAGCGAATTGGTAATGTCAAATCTAGTTTTTACCTGGGCCTACCCGATGCCTGTGAATCAGAAAAAGGGCCAACTTTTAAATTATTTCCATCCTTTTTTATTAAGATTAGAGATAAGTTCATTTGGATTTATACCAAACGAGAAAAAAAAGCACATTGCATTGTCAGAGCAAATTTTAAAAAACAGTGTCAACCAGAGTAATTCTTAAGCTAGCCATTCACATGTAAATTTCTCTCGTTCAACCTACAGGGTTACCCATGGCTCACGTTTTGTAATCCAAGATGTATATGGCTACGTTTATAATATATATATATATATGTGTGTGTGTGTGTCAATTAAAAATATGAATCACAACTGACTAGAGAAAGCACCAATATGCACTGCATGCATAATGATGCAAACAATATCACATGCACAATCAATATATTATCTATAGTATCAGATAATCAATCAATAGTAGCAACACCACTTCAAGCATCTGTATCCTGCAAAACTTGATTACACCTGCACCTCCAATAGTTCTGGTTTAGCAAGACTGAAAAATGCAAGAATACAATCATAACAACCTGTATGTAAAAGCTTTAATGGAAAAATATAATCCATTTGGGCCAATGTTATTTTTTTTAAAAGCTTTTTACTATATAAAATCATTATCTTACAACTGGTCATTTAATACAGGATGCACCTATAATATTGAATTTACAGAGCATATTTGTCTCAATCTCTATAAAGTCCCATCTGAACAGATAAGGCAAGGGGAGTGAGGGATAAAATTCAATACTCTGACTCACTCACTTGTGTTTAAACTAAACCCTTAACTTTTTGAAAGGTGTAGACTACAGTTTTTTTCAACAGAGCAGCTAAGAATATATTGGTTAAAAAAAGCTATATATTCCGCCTGCTGGCTGTAAATGCAAGTATGACATTTTATTTGCATTATTTCAGATTTCAATGCATTATTTTAGATTTACCTGCCTGAAAATTAAACTATATTGCATTTGCAAGTATAAAAAATTTTCAACATCAAAAATTGTAACTTCTCCCTTTGCGACTGTCTCTCTGTAAATGAAATTCCATTTGGGGCCATACAGAGCAGGGAAGGATTGAGATAAGTCACTCCTGACACATTCGGCTGTTTTTGTCATTTAAGCTTCAGCTGTTCAGCTTTGTAAAAAAACAAGCTTTTTTAAGAATATCTATACAATCCCTTTAGGAATATGAATGCAGCACAATGCACGTAGAAGTACACAAAGCAAACTATGGATGCACAGCAAAAGTGTTAGTGCATGACTGTGGAATTGTTTTATCATGCGCAAACAAATTCACATTCTTCTGATAGTGTATAGGCATGCATACACTTGTATATAATGTACATGGTAAATAGCTTCAAACACCTTTGATAACAAATTCAAAGTGTATAGAATATAGAGACATAAAAGCTATAAAATGCAGAATCCTTCAAAGCTCCCTAATTATCAGATCTTAAACCTCAGACGATTGTCAAATTACTCAGCATTGTTACACCGAAGCGAGAGGGAAAAAAACATAATAGGGTTGTCAGATAAGAAAGATGTTTGCCATCGCAGTGTGCCAATGTTATTGCATTGTTATGGGGTTTATTAAAGGTTGTTTTATATAAAGACTCAATTTGAATGCACTGTTTCCTTTGTTTACTAATAAAAGAAACGGCTACTGCTAATCTTATGTTTTATCTCCCTAACATATGGAAAAGCCATTTATTCCAGCCAATCACAATAAAGAACAGAAACCCCCGTTTCTGAGAACAGTTATATATCACAAGTTTGCTGATCATTAAAGATATGATTACCAATGGAGAGCCTCTGAAGGTGGCACATTTATGATTGTACGAACAGATGGGGACATACATTTTCCTTGCAAATACTTTTGAAATTGCTCTACTGGTAGCAGTATAAAAATGATATACAGATGCCGGAGCCAAAAAGCAAGGACAAGCGGTCCAGACTTCCACAGTAAAAGCTTCACACAAGCTCTGTCATCTTTGATTGATCTGCACTATACCTGGGAAACTTGTTGACTGGTAGAGAAACCGTGCAAATAATTCACTGCACTAAGGCAGATAATTCATAAAGCCAATCGGTCGGTACCACTCTGCGGATGTGACTTATGAGGCCCTTTCTTCAAAGATGCATCATTTTGCAGCACGAACAATATTTAATGTCAGTATACAAAAAAAAAAGCATGTACACGCACAAAGAAAAAAAAAAATACAAATCTACAGGAACTGCAGAGAAGCATGACCCGACGCAAATGTTATTGATGGCGAACACCGATCACGTTACTGTGCTTTAAATAAAATCAAACAGAATTTTGATTACCATATTTATTAGAAATAAAAGAACTACCTGATCATCCTTTCTGTGGTGGAAGGTTTAATGCAGATGGATTGGGACCAAGAGCAGAGAATTATCTGAGGCAAGAGAAAAAAAAAGATCAACATTCTGCGGAAAAGAAAGATTCCCTGTTCCAGTTCATTGATGGAGTTGATTAAGTTTAAATGAAGCAGACATTGGATAAAAGTGAGGGTATTGACCACTGGGCACTGCGGTCTGTGCTTGAAAAGGTCTGATACATTCAAAAAAGCAAAATCTGCTAAATGTTCTAATCTTCAATCAAATCTTACATCAATACAGACAAAGTTTGGTAATGAGAGATTCAATGAAGCATGTGGGGGAAAGAATTAATCCTCTTGGTCTAAACTGGGTTCAACTTTGAAGCTTGCTCCGAAGGAAAGACAGTTATCTAAATGCTAAATAAGAAACTTATTGTACTTCTCATTGCATGCTAATCTTTTGTCTACTCTGTCTCTATTATTTCTATGCTCATAGATTCTGGTTGTCATAGTGATTATATCAAACCATACTGTGGATGGTTGGAAGAGATCGGTTTTGAATACAAAAAGAACCACACAGCAACCCTTGCTCAAAAAAAAAGCAAAAAAAAAAAAAAACAAGGCATGGCAATTAACCACCTTCTGACCAGACCTGTCGAGTAGCCAGTTCCCCAATATTGTGCTGCTGCAGAAGGTCATGAACTTCTCTTTGGTGGACAACTTAAAGCTAGTAGTCACCTAGGCCTTGACCACTAGTTCTATTAACTTTTATAATTAAATTTGCTTTGGCAGTCAAAACATTTTAAGCTTGTCTTTGAGAGCTAGTTCACCCAAATCAAGAGAACCGTATGTTGGGAAGTGCACATTTGACTTGTCATTTTGTTGGCTTCTGAAGCTTTTTGTATTACCAGGATGTTCATAACATAGAAAGCAATGTTGACAGCCTAGACTGGGAATTAGGAGATTTAAAACAGAAGCCCACAGAATGATATAATAAAGCCTTCCTTGTTCCATGATATCCTTTTGCAACTGTCAGGTTTATTGTTTTAAACCTTATAGCTATATTATTTTATACAGTAATGCAATGCCTTTCCTGTCCTTGCCTGTTCACATGGTGAGAGGGGCCATGCTGCTAGCCAGCATCAATGGGGATTATAGGAAGTGGATATGAAAAGGATAGGGTTTTCAGAATCTTTATCTATATAAGCATTGGAAGCTATAAGCGATCTATTGACAAGTTCTGAAGGAGGAATATGAGGTTCTCTGGATAGGTTAAGTGATTCAAAGAAAAGGGCCAGTAAGTGGAGTGGCAGGGCACAGAGATTTGTATCACAGGCTACGACTTTTCCATTTACCATTGTAAATTACCACTGCTTTTTCATATATGCTTACTCAAGGTTAATTTCTGCATTTCTGTGAATATTTGCCAGCATCCTGGAAATTGCCTGACATTTTTTATTGTTCCACCAATCAATGTTATTCAAGTTGGATACTTGTTTGAAACTATCAACATTATCTAGCTCTGCTGCTCAATTAAGGCGGTAAATTAAGTCTGAATGTTGAAATTGGCCTGCAATTGCATGGAATGGGCAAAGCACAGGCTCACTTGGAGGTTATATGGTCATTAGGCAGGGGACATGGTTGCAAAAAGGTAAGGATGGCACTACAGTTTTTGCCACCTAAGGCCAGGGGGTGGAGGTGGGGTGCTGGTGGTGCACGCTATCGGGCGGGAGCACCACCAGCGGGCCAGAGCATCCCGCTCAGCTTCTGTCAACCAGTTATTTCAGTGAGCTGGGCAGGATGCTGGACAGAGTGTCACACGTTGCTAAGAGCTCTAAACAACGATGGACGCTCTGGCTGGAAAGGGGGTGGCAGGCACACCTGCCGCCCCCCCCCCATGTAACTCAGTGACATGCTGCCTGAGGCTACCTTCTTATAAGGATGTCCCCGCATGAGAGAATTCCGTAAAAAAACAAACTACAGGTAAATACAATATAACTATTCGGTTACACAAGTAGATTTTTTAAAATTTGACTCATGACATTCTTTAATGCCCATCTTTGGGCAAATTTAGTCCACCCTTCATTCCTACCCATTCATATAAAAAAACTCCTCTAAAATGTTTTTTTTTGCTTTTAACCCTCTGTGGCCTGCAAGAGGGGCCAGGTGATGGTGATCCACCATATGCAGCCATGCCCACTTACAACCATGTTGTCACCCCTAATGGTGATGTCATCATGCCACCGATGGAATCTTCAGGACCCTAAAAGAACCCCCACTGATAGAAAACCAATAGATATCATCCATGTCAACATGGCAGCTTGAAGAATTACCCTCCCACTCTTTAGTGCAGGAGGAAGAAGAACGAAAAAGATTAGATCAAAGCGCTAAAGGTATTTGTATTTCATATTATTATTTTTATGGTTGACACCTTTAGCGCTTTGATCTAATCTCTAATCTTTTTCGTTCATCTAAGGAGTTTTCCTCCTTTTTTCTTAGCTGCTTTAGGTTTTAATTTAATTTAATTTATTTTAGTTAGTTCCAGAAGCGCAGATTTTTTTATTCTATATCAGGAGGAAGAAGATTTGGATCCCAGGAGCCCCATGGCAGCAGATTCAGGTAGGAAATTGGGACACTTAGTTTAGTTTGTAAAAATTTAATTGGGGGATAAACTAGAAGGATGGGGGTAAGGTTTGGTGTATGTGGCGGGGGTGATTAGGTAGGAGATCAGCTTTAATTAATTTGTTTTCACTTTGCATTTGACTGAAAAAAGTAATACATGATACACTGTTCCTGTATGGAAAAAAATACAGAACTGTGAAAGCAAAATAAGATTAAACCAGAATATGAAGTGAAGTAGTCATAAAAATGATAAACTTTACAGCACTGACAAATCAGCTGGAGTGTCTAAACCTTTCAGCATCATCTGTTTGGGATAATTTTATATCTCAAATTAAAATTCATGAATGCAAATGCCTGGGGAGAACTTGCACTTTAATTTAAAATGCATTTTTTAATTTCAAATTATGAAAAGGAAAAAAAAGAAAAAAATTACATTATGATGTTTTCAAATACTTTTTTTAGACATTAGAAACGTCACTATACAGGAAGGCTGCGTGTTGTCATTGGTTGATTTTAGATTGTGTTAGAACTGAGTTTTCCCCACGAAACACAAGTTTTGTAAAACAAATTCACACACATATGTTGATCCCCCTAAGAGTAGACCTGTAAGTTTGTATAATATATGATGTAATGTCATTATAAATCAGCTGTATACAAGTTAACATAGAAAGAACAATGATTTTAAACAAATGACAAACTACTCTTTGTCAAAAGACTCTTCAAAGTGCTGCAAATCACACATCATTTTAAAGCCATATTTATCAAGCTTACCTATGTATGTTACTGCTCACACTGCAAGTGTTTTTGGCAACAATTCAAAATAGGTTGTCATTTTATGTGACTTCAAAAAAACGATATACAGCAAAAGCCCACACCTAAAGTTAAAGTAGCTTGTTCTATCTAAATCCAAAACTTGTTTCCCTTTTTAGAATAGAATGGGAAAATGTTATCATTCCTATCATGTTGCACTGCTATGCAGAGAGGCATTTCTCCTACATTTCTGTTCTGGGGACAATGTTTTACCAGTCAGGAAGTGAGGGAAAATCAGATGACAATAACAAAAAACATTCCCCTATTTATCAATAACGGCAAACTAATGCAGCATTCCTCTATTTAATTTAAAAAAAACTCTTCTGTCTGTGTTGCTGTTAGAGAGATTTCCTTTCACATCCTGTCCCTGGGGAAAACCTTTTTACCATACAGGAAATTAATGAATCTCCCCAACGCAACCTCCATGGGCAGTAAAACTTGGAGGGAGCTCTAATCCTTACCTACTCTATCCAAATGTTTTGGCTATAGATACACTTGAACCAGTTGAGAACCTAATGCATGCTTCAAACACGCAAAAGCTCCATCAAAGTACACAGAGCATGTGTAGTACATCCTGTCCTTCTGCCCCACTGTGCCACCCTCCCCCATAGTGGCTGGCAAAAATGATAGCTGGAAGTCACTACATAGATAAAGCAAATGTAGTAGCTGCTGCTATCAAATAAAGACCATCTGAGCCAGTGTTTATAAACACTGTTCAGACACCAGAGAGAGAGATAAAAAGTAATATTGGTAATATTGTTTCTACTCGGTTTCATTCATCTGCAGATCAAAGGGATGAACTCAGTTAAAACAACCAAACTTGTTCCTTTTAAACCCTTTATTAAACCTTAGTTTACACTAATCAGCTCTAATCAACTCCTTCTTCCCCTTTTCCCCATAATGCTGAACTCCAGTCTTACCTTTTAACCCCGAACTTGTAGCAAGTTCTCTCATGTGTTGAAATTATCACTCTCAATTCCGTTCAAACGTGCATCTCTACAATATAATCATCATCAATCAGTTCCCTGTTCTCCTGATCCATACTATCATTGGCCCACTTCTCACAGCTATTAACTTTCTCTGGAATCAATCATTTCTGCTCCTCATCATGTGATGGCGTGATCTCTAGGGCTGGTGTCAGTCGGCGTACTGCACTCTCTGAGCTTTGCATATAAGAACACACAAGAGCCATTTCTTTAGACATGCATCCCTGCTGGCCACTGGGTGTTACAGACAGCAGCTGTTCAATCTGCCGATCAGTTGCTTGATTACACTCATCGGAACGTAATCAAGGAACTGATCATCAGATTGCACAGCTGACATCTGCAGTACTCAGTGGCCAGCAGAAATGCAAAAAAATCATTGGGATTGTTTTAGCTAAAATAAAGCCATGAACCAAAAACATGAACACAGCGTACTGAGATAAAAAAAAACCTGATGTATGTACCTGATGTACATACATCATATATCAGGGGCGCCCACAATTTTTCGTCTGGAGATCTACTTTTCAAATGACAAGCTCAATGAGATCTACCAACGAAAAAACACCTGCATTCAGGGGCGGGAGGCGGCATTGAAGTCAATGGCACCGCAGCCACGCCCCCCGCCCGCAGTGCGATTGCCCTCGTCCAGAAAACACAGGCACATTAATACCTGCGTTCCGGTCCAGTGCGATCTGCAAAAATGCTGCAAGCACTATTTCTGCAGATGGCACTGGACTGGAACGCAGGCACTAATGTTTGCATTCCAGTGCGTTCTAGAGGCCGAACACTCTGGAACGCAGACTTTGTGATGTGACTTTGTGATGTGACTTTGTGATGTGAACCGGCCCTCTCTCTTGGCTGTCTCTTCTCTCTCTCTCTCCTCGCTCTCTCCCCTGTTTCTATCTGCTGTCTCTTCTCTCTCTCTGCTGTCTCTTCTCTCTCTCTGCTGTCTCTTCTCTCTCTCTCTGCTGTCTTTCTTCTCTCTCTCTGCTGTCTCTTTTCTCACTTTCTCTGCTGTCTCTCCCCTGTCTGTCTTTTCTTACCTCCACTACAGCAGCTTCCCAGGTCTACTCTCATGCGCCGGCGTCCTGTCCTCCCGCGGTGCTCGTGTGGCTGAATGTGGCCAACGTTGCACACGGGGAGAGGTGTCTGACACATTCAGCCGGCAGCCGCACAAGCACCGTGGGAGCAGAGCCGTAGCTAGCTCCTTTTGCAACCGAGGCAAGAAAAAACCAATGCCCCCGCAACAGGTGTGTGATGACATCATGTGCCCCGCCTCCAGGATGTTTTTTTATTTTGCATTATTTTTATTTATAATTTTTTATTTAATTTTTGTTCTTTTAATTAAAAGAACAGCCCCCTGATATTTCCATTTTAAAATAGAAAAAGAAATTGAGGACACAAAGTCCTCAATCTCTTTTTCCACAGCATCTGTTCTAAATGAATGGAAAGCACAGAGGCTTCCCATTCGTTCAGAAAATATTTACTATCATCCAGTTTCTGAATGGGGAGAAGCCTTTCTACAGTGTGCTACTCCCCACTGAGAAACTCATGAATGAACAGGAAGCGATGTAAAGCACTTCCTGTTCATTCATAACTGAGGACACATAGGGGTCTATTCACGAAGCTGCCAAAGGATCTGGCCGCAGCTTTGGCCGATCCTTCAGCTAGCTTCGGCCCCAGGACCCCTTCAGTTCAGTAGAACTGAAGGGGTGCTGTACGGGCCATTCACAATAGCCTTAAGATTTACTAAGAATTGCAGGCCTACAATACATAACACCAAATTTCCATGCAAAAAATTGTACCGCTTTTGGTACAAAATTCCTGACCTAATCATACCGCCAGGGAGGTTAAAAAGTGCCTCTGCACTAATAAAAAGTCACCTTTTGCCAAAGTCAAACAGCTCCAAGATCCCAGCTCCAGAAAAAGCCTGCATATGTGAAATCCAAATTTTATAAAACAACAAAAAAGCTGTTTTCTTTTAGGCAAACATCATTGATGTTTCATTTAAACCAAAGTAACAGTTTGGTTTTCTTCTAACTCAAATGACAAGTGGTTCAGAGTTACACGTTCTCACTGAAAAGCTTAATAATAAAAGCTGTGGGATTTATGATGAAATTGTAAATTATTACTGTTATGAAAAGAGCATTAATAAGGAACTTGAATAACTGTTTGAACTTTAATTTGTTCATTAACAGGATTTACCCCCTTACCGTGATAATTATTAGTTCTTTCAAGAGCATAGTGCAACCTCCCAGCTACAAAGAAAGAATGTGGCAAAAGTTAAATGTACGGTAATTAAATTGTTTAATTGAAAACTTTTAAGTAATAAAGTGGTAAAAAGAGGAAATCTAATTAGGACTAACAAGTTTCCCTTACTATTATTTCATTCGAAAACAATATGCTGGCCTATTAAAACAAGTCCTTAATATTTAGCTTTCTTTTTTTCTAGGCTATGCATGATCTTTGGTGGACTATGGAAATAGAAAAGTATAATTGTAACCTGGCTTACTATTTTCATTGAAAAATACACTTTTAACAGTGTACGGAAGAGAAAACTATCATAAAGAAATGTAAAGGGTTAAAAAGTGAGATGCACCATCAGTTTACAATTACCAGAAGATGCATGTTGGTAAAGGTCAGAGAGGCATGTCATTTACAAGCACAAGCAGGAGGAGCAATTCACTACAAAAGCAAGGGGATAAGCACTTCCATATGCACAGGGAGGAGCAATTCACTACAAGCACAGGTGGAAGGGGCATTCACTTCAAGCATGAGTGGAAGGGGAAGTTCACAACAAGTTGAGGTAGAAAGGGCAGTTCACTGCAAGTGTAGGTTGCAGAAACAGTTCACAAAAAAGTTCAGGTGGAAGAGGCAGTTCACTACAATTGTAGATGGAAGCTGTGAGTGTAAATGACCCTTAAACTGGAACTTCAGCCATTTTGTTTATTAAAGTGATAACGTTCTAAAATCTTGGTTAGGTTTTTATTGCTGTGTGAGCCACAATTGAAAACAGTTCAACACACAGTATGCTTGTGCTGGGCATAGAACATGAAGTATGAAAAACATCTTCCCAAAGTGGAGGAAGTTGCTGAAACACGTTTTCCTGTTGTGAGAATAACCCTCCAGTACTTTTCTGCTTACAACCCCAGAATTCTAGATTTTCCTTTGCTTTCTGTCCTAGCAACAGTGTCCTATGATCTACCCAAATAAGTAAAAACTAGCAATAAATATTAGACAGACATTGTAATCCTTACCCACTCTACCCAAAATTAGAAAAAAAACATTTCCTAAAAAAAAGAAAAGGTGCTGTCGTAGAGGTAGAAGCTGTCCTAGAGGTGCCTGTAAGCCTCACATCACAGCCACCAAATCTCAGATTGTTCTGATTAGTGTTCCAATTTGAATTAGGGTAAAACATAAATTCTAACTGAAATTCCAAAATTCAAATTAGATTAAACTTTTTGAGTTTCGATCACATTTTGTCAGTATGTGTCATAATGCCCTGATTTTGACCCTGCTCATCAGCCGTACAGCAGCTAATAAGGTGAGCTGCTAATAGAGGTCAAGGAGAGCTGATTCAATAAAGGGAGATTAGTGTTGGGTAATTCAGTGAACTGTGCTTTATATCTGCATAGTGCTGTGGTGGGAAACACTCTTCTTAGTGTAGGGATCTACCTGCATTCATAAATGCATAAATGGCAGGCAGGTCTAAAGGTAGAGGCAGTGGCTCTATGCATGGAGATAGCAGGGGGATGTTTTAGGAAGACATCGCCCTTTGACTTCTCTTTCTGCATTTTGGCCTGTTGGTGCTACCACCAAACTGTTTTGCCACTGGCAAAATCTCATTGAAATTTTTGGGCTATAGCTCTATTTTTTTAGAAATACTCCTCCCTTTAGCTTGTATCTCTGAGTTTCTGTCTTTAAGTGCTGTCACCAACCTGTAGTGTCACCAGCCAATTTTGCCCACCTATAGATGAAGCTGAAACTGGTCCATCCTTCACCATAGCAGCCAGGACTGCAGATGCTGCAAGATTAAAGTAGGCACCTGAAGCTCTGAAGCATACCATGCCAGTAGCACCCCTCCCCAGGATAAAATGTCTGATACTGCAAAACAATAATAAACAGCAAATGTCAATGCAATGAAAATACATTTGTAAGTATATGAAAACTTTACATATAAATACAATAGCCATGAATGCCATCAATAACCAATTTCAGTAATGTCACGTGCCTTAAAGGTTTAGTGGCCCTTTAACAATTTTGCATATTATCATTTAATGAGTATAATTTAGTATGCTGTTGCCTATTATAACTGCTTTGGAATTTGGCAGAAGTTCACTACTCCCAATAAAAACAATTAGTAGTTCCTCCCTTAAGAGTCACTTTGCTTGCAATATTTTGCTCATGATCTCTGTTTAAAATGCCACATATGGCTCTAACAGCAATCCAGAACCACAGGGACCGTCTAACAATCAGACGCTGCCCTGTCAGAGACATTTTGTCCAAGCATGTGAACAAAGCTATGGTCTTAATACTCTGTAATTAGATTGTTTAATGCCTTGTTTTCCACACAGGCGTACACATGTGGAAGGCAGGCAAAACCTACACAGAGACTTGAAAGCAGGCAAACACCATCTTTTAGGGAAAATCCATTTCCCCTAAGTCATGTAGCAGGAAGGGGAATTGGACAAAGATTTAAAGACAAATAAATTAACAGATTTGTGAAAATTATCTAGCATTGAGATTTGTTTTATCTTTTCAATCTTCCTTGCTGCCCAGAGGACCCAATTATAACGACCAGTGATTTGGTAATGCCAGGTCATCACTAATACTGTGTTTTGTGCACCTGGTGTCCAACAGATCCTTGTACTGTGAATTTAAATATCCTGGTCTCATATGGTAAAATGTAGATCAGAGGTAGGCAACCCTAAAGAGGTGTAATTCTATCTCATGGAAGAGATAAAACATCACAAAGATCACAAGGGTGCAGCACTTTTTTAAAGAAGATAACCTAGCATGATTATAAGGTCAGTTGTAAGTAAAGCAGAGTACAAGGAGAAGTAGTATGAAACATAGATTTCAGAGTTCAGTAGTAAGTGATGCAGTATGCAGTTTGAATATCTTTGTATGTAAAACTTTTACAATTTAACTGTAGAAATTTAAATAATTTTTATCTGTATTGTATGTTAATTTGAAAATGACAAGGGAAAAAGAATGTCATTTGGTGCTGAAAAAGGCATATGAATATATACTAACCTAATGAATTTGACATACTGACCCTTTACATTTTTTAATTGCTTCAGCTGCCATAAGGTCCCGCGCTTGCTGGGGAACTTGCGGCAGCCTTGTGGGGGCCTGCATACACCAGTGGTCTGGCTGCACATCTCCTCCTCCTCCATCCTGCCTCCCGCAGAGCCATGGTAAGACCCTGCCAACCACACCTGCCTGAGGAGCCATGATGACACCCGCTGTCTGCATCTGCCTGCACAGCCATGGTGACACCCGCCGCCCGCATCCACCCACACAGCCCTTGTGAGACCCGACACAGCTCTGATGAGACCAGACGCAGCCCTGGTGAGACCCGCACGTAACCCTGGTGAGACCCGCACGTAACCCTGGTGAGATCCGCATGCAGCCCTGGTGAGGCCATACACAGTCCTGGTGAGACCCGCATGCATCCTTGGTGAGACTGCCCTGGTGAGACCGCACACAGCCCTGATGAGACCCGTGTGCAGCCCTACTGAGAACTCACAGCCCTGGTGAGACCACGCACAGCCGTAGAGAGACCAGCACGCAGCACTGGTGAGAACTTACAGCCATGGTGAGACCGCAGAGCCCTGGTGAGACCGCACAGAGCTCTGGCGAAACCACACACATCCTTGATGACACAGCAAACAGCCATATTGAGACCCACACAGCCATGGTGAGACTGTACACAGCCCTGGTGATACTGCACACAGCCCTGGTAGGACAGGCATGCAGCCCTGGTAAGACAGGCATGCAGCCCTGGTAGGAAAGGCATGCAGCCCTGGTGAGACCGCACAGACCTGAAGAGACCCGCACATAGCCCTGGTGAGACTGCGCAGCCGTGGTCAGACCCCGCGCTGCATATCCCTGGTGAGCAACACAGAGTATGTAGCTTCATATTATTCTGCATTGTTTTATAATGTATTGCTGGGATTTGTAGTCCTCTAAAGCTGATGGTATTCTGCATTGCTGTATAATGTATTCCTGGGATTTGTAGTCCTCTAAAGCTGGTGGTTTTCTGAATTGCTGTTTAATGTATTGCTGTGATTTGTTGTCCCTCTACAGCCTGTAGTTAGTAGCAGAACTACCAGGGGTGCAGCATTTGCAGTTGCGACTGGGCCCTGGTGCTCCACCACTGTCCTAAAATCATTAGTTTGCATTGTTTTACAAAAACGGTCACGTGACACTAAAAAAAGGTATCGATGAGTACTTGAGGAAAAGTATTGTTACTGAACAACAGGAAGACATAAAGACTAAAGGGGGTTGGGTAGGAAATTTGATTGACAGTTTTCAGATATCAATATGAAAGGATATGCAAAATAAAGCCCTAAAATTAGTAGCCCATGAGACTTCAGTGGTTGCAGTTGCAATCTTAGCAATAACTCCAAGATTTCTTTCCCTGGTGTTCCTATTTCTCTTTGTCTGAAAAAGATGGATGTGTCCAATAGTCTAGGTTGAGCAGGAGTTTATGTAATTGGGATATACAGTGATGGGATATACAGTTTATTTCGAAGGCATTACGGGTAAGTTGCACAACCATTTGTGTCTCTTATACAAGATTTTATGAGCGATCCATATATTATCAGGTAGGGAGGAGTCACACATCTCCATTTCCAGACTTGCCCGGCATTTGTTCTGTCTGTTGCATGTCCTATCAATATTCCTGACCAACAAGGCTGCATGGTAATAGTTACAGAAGTTCAAAAAAGCAAAACCACCATCAATTCTAGTTCTACATAGAATTCTAGAAGAGATTCTTGATCTTTCTTGGCCCCAGACATATTTGTTTATTAATCTTTGCAATGCAGGACAGAGGCACTCCCATGGGGATCATATGAAAATTGGGGAGGGCAGACGTTTTAATAAAAATTTAATCCATCTACCCATGAGAGTGACTGGCAGGGCCACTGAGGTTCATCTTTAATAGTGTTAAGCATAGGAATATAATTTACTTTATAAAAATCAGATGGTGAAGGATTAGATGTATTCCTAGATACTTCAAACTATATGTTTTCAAAGTAAAAAGAAAAGAAGAGCAGATATATTTATATTTAGAGAAAGCATTTTACCCAGTCCACAATCCAATGGGAGAATGGTACAAGGATCTCTGCCGCCATCCAAGAGGAAGCACAAAGCACTCCACTCTGAAGTAGTACAGGAAAGCACCTTTTTGATGGTGCCTGGATCTGCCTGCCTGTAGGCATAGGTGAAGGGGGAATACCTAATGGGAAAAGGCTGTCCGCCCTTACATGTTTCTTAAACAGGCAAAGATGTGCTTTGTGTGCGGTGCATTACAGCACATTTCTTTGCAACAGAGCTTGACTCCAAATCACCCCCCTATTTCATCACTCTGTTTTCAATTCAATTTGCAATTTTCAGTTTGCAATTTTGCTATTTGCCCAGAATGCCAACTAGTGTGTTTTCATTACATTACCACTCCTCCTCGTACTTGTCCCATTCCTGTTGGCAACCATGAGGAGTATGAAATATGTAGCATTCTTGACTCTTGTCCGGTCCTGGGATCAAATTCAGTACCTGGTCCACTCGAAAGGCTACAGTTGTGAGGAGCATTCTTGAGTTCCTTCCTCTGATGTTCACGCCCCTGCCTTCCTCTGTGCCTTCCATGCTGGCTTTCACCATAAGCCTTTTGTACTCCAGCGGGGGAGGGGTTGTTGAGGAGAGGGTTTTTAAAGTTTCCCTTCTTCTCATAAGCTAATGTAATGTATTGTTTATGGCAGAGTTCGGGATTTGGTATATTTTTTGTTTATTGTTGGACAGTCATGGAGTGTGGCACCAACAGCAATCACTTTGCCCCATATCCTCGCTTTGTGAGTTTCCCGGATGGGCATCATCTGTTTAAAAATTTTCAGAAACAAAATGTTTTAATACTGTATAATTTGCCAGTTAATCTTTCATGGTGGACTTTTTGAGTGGGAGATCATTCAGTCTCCACTAAAACTTCTGTTTTTCGGTTATAGAAATACATATGGATACTGGGGCATGATCTGAGAGTATGATGGGATGAATCAAAGAGGAGATGAGATCAGGATTAATTTTCGACTGATTTGACCCCAGTAAACAAATTGGTTGTTATGCAATATGCTCTTTGCTGTTCATTATTACTTTTTGTAAGACCAAAAGAATAGGCCCAAGTATTAATTATATCCCACAAATCATTCTTGTTCATTGATGAATGCAAATAATAATATTCTTTTAAAATGCTCGGAATACTTAGAGTGTGTGAGAGAATACCTACATTGAAGTTTACATTTCTTAATTTCCATGGAAACTTAATGTGTTTTTACGTAGAATTTGGCTTGGTATTGGCACAGATCATGTGGAGTGATTCACAGTGTGAAATAAGGATGTGAAAAGTCTTCACCCAGATTAAACCATCACTGTGTTAAAGGGAAATTATCACCTTATTACAAGCTACGTTAATTAAATTGAACATGTGGCAAACTGTCTAGAACATGTCTCTGTATGTTTGAATTTATTTCAGTGTGGTTATCTTTTTTTTTTCAATAAACATATCAAAATTATTGATCGTTGATATTAATAGTTTGCTTTTTCAAACACTCAGCTTCCTGTATGCAACATAGCTAGGTACTGGTGCTGCAAGGAATAGACAATAAAATTACACCAGAACATGCTCTTGGAAATGTGCACATTGCCAGACCTCACACCAAACAAAACAAGTAAGATTAGTTAGAAATGACACACCCTCTCCTTCCATCCCATCCCATCCCATCCCACCCCTCTTGGCTTGGTGATTTCGCTTGGTAAATGCATTTTTGCGGGTTAAAACGCGCACACAGCCTGCGCGTGTGCGTGTTGGGCTTCGTAAATCAGCCCCATGGCCTCATCGATGAGTTATACGTTTTCTCCATTGTGCTTTATGCTCTGCCTTCCCTCTGCAGGTAAAGTTAGTAAGGTCCTGTATCTTTGGACATGTAATCTTCAGCATTAGCTATCTACCTCCTCTACGTATTTCTAACTCGTCCTCCACATATGTTTCTGAATGTCAACAGAAACCCTTATGTGACCGCCATGAAACCTAACTGAATTTGAAAGTTCTATGAAAGGTTCGAAAATTTTAATTAATTACAATTGTTCTCTACAAGATGAGCATAAATTAAGCTTGTCTGTTGATTTTATAAGGAATTTTCGCACAGACAAAAAAAAACATACAATAGAAAATACCAAAATCTTGAGTAAAAAAACAAAAACAAAGCTAAACTGTTGGGAAAACGTTTCCTAGCTCTGGAATGGACCATATTCATATATGCTGATGGAAGGCAATTTGGACTATATGAGGCACCCAATGCTAGTTCACCCAATGCCATCTGTGCCTGTCACTTTTCATATTTGCCCCCCTTCCACATTTCAGATTCTTCTATATATTTTTTAGTAAACTCAAACTTTTCAATATATCAGGAAAATACAAAAAGATTATCACTGTTGCCACTCCACCAAGCCCTATCTGTATGTACAGCATTTATTAAGTGTTTTTTTTAAATATCTATCTGGAATAGGCCTGCAACATCTAATCGATTAAATCGATAATAATCGATTATGATAATAGTTGGCAATAATTGAGAGAGAGAGATATGCAACCCTAATCTATAATACGCCTACATATTAATTAAAGGTGATTGAATGAATTTTAACAGAACTAGTATAAGCAATTGAAAAGGATGACCTGCTTACAGGGAACTTGCTTACAGCAGGGGTCAGCACACGTATCCCATTATCATTGTGTTGTTATTTCTTCACTAGCCAGCTACAGGCTGGAGTGGATTTTTCGGCATGCTTAAGACTTAACTGCTGTTCAGTATTCAGGGAGGTCCATGGTCAGAATGTGCCATCTTTATGTGATGTGCAATGATGAGAGTGCCAAGCAATAAGTCCAGACAGAGTGATGTAGTGGTTAGCACTTCTGCCTTGGAACATTGGGGGTTATTATACAGCAAAATCCTGGTCAAGACAATGTGCGCAAGCAATTTGCATGTTCTCCATGTGCTTGCTTGGGTTTTCCTCGGGTACACCGGTTTCCTCCCACACTCCAAAGACATGCTGGAAGGTTAATTGGCTCCTGTCTAAATTGGCCCTGTATGTGTGTGAGGTAGGGATCTTAGATTGTAAGCTCCTTGAGGGCAGGGACTGATGTGTATGTGTGAAGGGACTGATGTGCTGTGCAAAATTGTCAGTGCTATATAAATACCTGTAATAAATAAATATAATTTCTATTTGTCACAAAAACCTCAAGACCCAATGCGTTTCAGGGATAATACAGAAGGCATCCTTTTTCAGGGCTTTGGTTTATTGGGCAGGAGGAATCTGCATGAATGGTTAATCCTTGGGTTTAATTTTTAATACATTGTAGCTAAAGGATTATTCAGTCAGGTTGTCTTTTTGCCAGACTAAGAGATGGTATAAGAGTACTCTTCTGGAGTGGATTGTTTTATATACTTTCTATAGATCAGTGCACTGATCTGGAAAATGTAAATGCATTTACGTGATAGACCGTAGTGATAGAATCCTTTGATAGTTTCATTTTACTTAGAACTTATATTTGACTGTTATCCATCAGGTTATCTGTTATCCATATTTGACTGTTATCCATCAGGTGATTGTTTTATAAACTTTGCATAGATCAGTTCGCTGATGTAATAAATGTAAAAGCATTAACAGCATAAACCACTGTGACAAGATCCTTTGATAGCTTCATTTTATTCAAAATATTAAGAAATTATCTTGTACTGTTATCCATCATGTGATGTATGGTCTAGGGCCGGCCATATAGCTCATATTTCTGTGGCTGCTGAGGCCTTATATCATAAAATCATAGGTGGCTTTGTTCATATGTGTGATATCAACATGGTCTATTGACAATATACTTATAGGGGTTCCCTTATGGTGGGGTGTCATTTCTTTTATGTAATGTATCCAGATAAGGAGTTGTTAATAAACTGAAACTGTTTATTGTTAGGGTGGGTTTGTTTGGCATTAATATTGCTGTATCAGGTGCAATAATTATATGGTAGCACTGGCTTTGGTCTGTACTAGTCCATTGCAGCATGTGGTTTTTCTTTTTGCCAAATAACATTACCAAAGAGCTTTTAGCCACATTTTACTACAGCTCGGTGCTCTCATCTTTTCACTTCATGTAAACTGACTCTCCAAGGGACTATGTAAGAGCCCCACTGAGCATTAGAGAGCTACCACATGTTATCAATTATGTGATTCATTTTGAACCTCACAAAGCTTGTAGCCCAGCAGTCCACCACCATAACTTTGGATGTACCAACTGGCAGAGGTGCACGGATTATAAGACTGGCTGAATTTTAAACATTTTGGAAGGAAAAGCACTTCACAATTATTTATTTCAGCTGTTTATTAAACTGTTTGACTTAAAGGGTTAGTTCACACCAGAAACTGCATCACAACTGCGTTCCTCTGCGATCCATTTTGACACGTTTGTGATGCATTTTGATGCGGTTTTTTTTCTTTCTGTATACTCTTTAGTACATGGGTGGTATACAACTATCTAGCTGGGTTGTATATAAAACATCTAAGTTGCTGAGAACTCACCACATTTTTCTTTTTGCACCCTGTTCAGACCAGAAAAATCAGGGTATCATTTAGCAGTTATCTCCCTCCACTTTCCCATCTTGTGCAGATTGTTTTTGTAGTTGGGATGCTTAGGATTATAAGAGGAGTGGACATTCCTCCACATATTTTATGAAGATGTCAGCATCCACATCGGCCATGGCTCCAATATCTCTTCTACCTACAAAGAGTAAGTCCTTTGGATGATGATCTGTGAGAGTAAGCTGTAAGATTCTAAAGCTGGCCATACACCTTACAATTATCTGCAGATTTTCAGATTCCTCCATCTACACTTAACTGTGTGGATGGAGTAATCTCCACCTCGGCCAATCTGTTGCACTTTTTCCATCTGGCCACAGAAAATCTGCAGATAATTGTAAGGTGTATGGGCACCTTAAGAGCCTCCAACAGGCCATTAATAAGCAAGTTATAAGATTCCTGGGCCTTTGAAGAGACCATCAGTGAGCAAGCTGTAAGATTCATTGGCCCTGTGTAGCTTCCCGAACAGGCCATCATTGAAATTAATTTAGATTACAGGACAGGAAATAGAAAATATTTTTTACCATTATTATTTATAAACCTGCATCTGATTACGTAGTAAAAACTCTGCTAGAATATCAGTAAACCCCACAAATATGCGGATTGAGAGTTTTAATTTCAATTTAAAATTGGGAGAGCTTAGTAAAATTTCTCTATTTTGGCAAAATGCTTTGGCGGTAATGGGAAAGTTAAACTTAAGATGGGTTTGGTGTTTTTAAGGGAGCATATTTATAAAACAGTAAATCTGACGTGCACAAGACATTCACTGCTATTAAATCTTCCATATGCATGTGTTTTAAATGATAGTGATTAATTCGCCACCGGTATATGTTTGGTGAAAGTCACATTCACTGCTTTATAAATGTACCCCAATGCACGCAATTGGCTTTAAAGTGTAATTCCATTCCCAGTTTGTATAAATGGACTTACTCCCACCAATCTGCCCCCACTTCCCCCTCCCACTGCTCTTATCTTTAAACGAACACTGCTTCCCCTCCATAGCTCCCGGTGTATGGTCCTTACACCATGCACAACATCACAGCCCTGTGCTAGGTATTTCAAATTACCCTCACAAATGAAGATCATTCATTGGTCAGCACGGTCACCTGACCACACTGACCAATAAGAAGTGCTCCTCATTGGTCAGCACGGTCATAATCGCTTCTCTTTGGTTAGCCGGTGACTACGCTGACCAATGAGTGTTCGCCATTTGCCAGAATAAATGGAAATGCATAGTGCAGGGCTGCGATGCTGTGTTCTGAGGACAGATTGTACACCGGCAGCCATGGAGGGGAAGCAAAGTAGATTCAAAGATAAGAGCAGCGGGAGAGGGAGAGGAAGAAGATTAGTGGGGATAATTATATTTTCCCAAATTCACCTGGGAAAGCAGCATTACCCTTTAAATTACTCCTCAGCTCTACAATCCGACAATACGATCCTTGACCTCTTCTTGGGTCGACATGGCCCCTTATTAGTCTCTTAATGTGGCATTTTTTCATGGAAACAAAAAAAAAAGATAATAAACAGTAAAACAAAGAAAGAATCAAAAGTCACAAAAAATAAATCAAATAAAAAAAAACACAAAATGCTAAATAAATATAAACAAAACCACTCTAAATACACACCATTTACACAAAGAAAAAAAAGTGAAAATGAGTGTTTCCGCTTTGGCAAACATTTGCCCTTGCAAAATCAGTAATTTTGCCAAAAGCACTCCACTCGTCCCTATTCATAAACCACAAAACAGCACCTTCTATGCCAATCATGGCAGAGTGTCCAAGAGTATATTCACCACAGCACTCGGGCAGGCTCTATTCCCTTTCTACTTGCCAACTTTGCAGAAATCTGTGACTGATACAAGACAATTATAATATTACCAAAAAATAAAACTGACAGATGGAGGTCTCCCAGCTGATCACCACTGCCATAAACTTTACGAAATTGAAGTGTGAAATGAAGCACACAGGACCCCACATTCCCACATTGGGTGTATTGTAGACAGCCACAGAACCTCATGAATGAACAATTGGCTTAATTCCTTAGTGGACATTACTGAGGAGGTTTCCTACTACAAATACTTCACACATGCTGGTATTAAGTAACAATCAGTTGAGTATATGAATGCTTTTAGTTACAGAACAAGAAAGCCAATGCTAGACTTCACCTGTGCCCAAAGGTTACTTTTACTCTTATCACAGGTCTTAGTGGCAGTACTGTCTTTCTTATATACCACTAATACTTCTCAAAAATTTGAGTCTAATGAAACCATTTCCACTGATGCCCCACCCTGGTTGACCAAGTTCTCATTGTCACTTTTGCAGGAATGTAACTAAAAGACAGAGAGCACTGAAACAGACCTTGAGCAAGTCTCCCCAGATCCTATACAACAACCATCAACAATACCTTGGACGGTCAAGTTCTTGTTTCCCCTTACATGCTCAAACAGCAGATCTAAAGATAAAAAACAATGTGGATGGAGGACTCCCCACCTGCTGGCTATTGTATTAAGACAGCCTACATCCACGGCTGTGTGTTTTGCACAGTGGCTGTTGTGAATGGACCCTAAAAGGTGCTTGGAACTGCAGCAGAATAAATTTCCAATATTAGGAAAGTCTACCTTAAAGTGACTTAAAGTGTGTTCTAATGCACCCTAATGCAATAGTAACAGGAAACAGTGGGACAATATACAGTATGGCAATGCAGTTATGTTCCAAGATGGGCCTTGACACCCCTGCTTTCTGCAGTTTGTATCTGATGCTGTGCTGATAAATTAACCTGATGATAAATGTTGTATCCTGAAAGACAGCTGTCATATAAGGCAAATATTTGTGGGTATGAAGATCAAAGGTCTTGAAACCCATATAAAGGCAGCCAAAGCCACATCAACATAACATAGTGTAAGGTATTTTTAACACATTTCACTTAATATTTGCTAGATAAGCAAAGCTAATGTGAGGGCTACTATTAGGGTTACAGTGTGAGGGATTAGTATTAGAGTGACAGGGTCAGTTAGCATGAGGGGTTAGAATTAGGGTTACAGTTAGGGTTAGTGGAGGGGGGGTTAGCATTAGGGTTACAGTGAGAGTTAGTGATAGTATAAGGATTGCATGAAGGATTAGTTTTAGTAGTATGGTTAGAAGGGGAAGTAAGTGCGGAAGTTGAGACTACGTTATAAGGGAGAAATAGTGTTAGGGTAATAAGGAGGGCTAGGCTAAAGGGGCCTTAAAACAGCACATTGCTCTAATCTTTGTTTCCAAACCTACCAGAAGGAGGCTGGTAGCTAAAAGTGAACATGTTCCCTGGAATTCATTAAGAGTGTCGTAGCCACTCTTTAGTGTGTTGTCTCACTTCTATACAACAATGGCGGCGTCTGTGACAAATGGATGTACCTGTTGGAAACAAGTACATGATTTGTCACAAGGAGGCAAGATGGGGGGCATCACTGAGGTCGGAGCCACGCTATCCTCAATGCATGTTAAGCTTCTGGACCATTCAGCATCATTAGTTGCTATGACACTTTCCCTGCACAGTGCCCTTGGTTTCTATGATGCTGTCGACTGTATAGCCTCACTGGTTGTTAGGGTGCTGAGTGGTTGACCAAGGACACTGTCCAGCAGATAGCATAATAGCAACCAAGGACGCTTTGCACCTAGAACCTAGCAACCAGTATCGTGTGTGTGTGGGTGGGGGGGAGGGGGCATGGTCCTGTTGCTCCAAAATGACAATGGTCTTATTTATCTCCATTTTTCTTATCTCTGATTGGGTGGCATTTGATAATTAATTTGTCACAGCCCTCACTGAAACAGAAGTGTTGCATACCAAAACTGTCAGAACAAGCAAGGCAACTGTGACAAGGCTTACGTGAATTGGGTGCTACACTTCCTGTAACAACAAAATTCCAAAAAGTCACAAAGTCTATATTAAAACACCCCATTGTGTCTAAAAATAAATAAATAAAGAGCATTCATGGGTTGTCACCCTGACAAAGGAGCTCAAACATTTTCAGGCTTTTCCAGTGTAACCTGCAGGATTGAGTTGTCAGTTTGATAGCTTGGTCCTGCAATGCTGACAACAGTTGGAGCGATGTGGAGGCAGAAAAGACTCTTGCCCGAGTAGAGTTCCCTCAGCGCAGTGCCTGTCCCTCATTCCGGTCCTAGTTAAGGTGAAGGAGATTTTCTGTGAAAGTTCTGGCATATGAAGTGTTTTCTACTCACTCAACGCTCATTTGCCCTTTCAAGCTGTTGACCATTGTTCATTGTAAGCATATTGTCTGGATCGGGTCACCATAAGCCACACCAGTATTTCCCATTCTGCAATGGATAACCCAGCTCTCAGAAACATTCATCGTATTTTTACCTTAATAAACAAGCTCCAAAATGAAGAAGCCTTTGAATTCAAATGAAATACCATTTTTAATATAAAACTATTTTTTTGTGCAAATTTATTGTTAAAGATCGTTTTATATGTATCATGTAAATTTTAGAACTGAAGATAATGAAAACATTTATAGTCATTTTGCTGGTCATTTCCTCCTAACGTTGTTTACAGCACAATTTTAATTTGTTCCATGTCTCGTTTAATTAGAATGAGCTTATGTACCTATAAATCCAGCAAGACCCTATCATTTACAATAATTATAGGACAACATATTCTTCATTTTTTAAAGTGCTTCTCAAACTACTCCAATCTTATCAGTTCAGAGATTGACTCTGGTGTATTTTGCATGCTCTGATATTGTAAAACGTTTAGATGCAAAGTACATCTTAATTCTGGAATATGCTAGAACAGCGTCCTCTGGTGTTCCTTTTGAGATTTGCATTTTGTCTGGTGGACAGAAAGACAAAACCCACAAAACCACAATTTACTAACCCACAGGGTTAAAGCTAAGAAGCTTCACGAGACAAATAAGATTTGGCATGAAAAGCATTATCAGAAAATGAACTGTGATATCCGTTTGATGACTAATTTATTCCATACAGTCCCTGGACTGGAATAATCAATTAGCAGTTTGAAACATGCTGTGAACTAAATTGTCGCACTCTCTATTACAGAATGGTTATCGTATATTTATAAGGTGCATTTCTGGCAATCAGAACCAACAAGGTGTTGAGCCATCAGTTGTAAATGAAATTCTTTAAGGGGTAAAAAAAAACAAAAAAAACAGCCACATTTTAAGATGCAGAAAAGGAAATTGTTGAGACAGATTTCACACCTTTTGTTAACATATGAGGGAATTTTGTTAAGGGACGAAAAGGAAAGCGCTGTGGTGCGCAAAACGTTGGAAATAGATAGGATGCCTGAATGTAAACAAAGTGTCATTATTAGGAAATAGATACAGTTCATAACACACAACATTCAGCTGGGTTTCAGGATGATATTGCTTTTATTATTAGTGGCAGCATTGCGAAATATCAAGTATGTGTTAAATCAGATAACACTTCATAATACTTGAACTGCATATTAGAAATAATGCTGACATTATGTTAAATACTGTTACTATCCTTTGTATTTTTATTTGTCTTCTTTAAAGTCACTTTGGCTTTAAAAATGTACAATAAAGTGTTCCCTGCAAACAAGACATGAATGTCTACCTCTCCCTCTGCTCACGCTGACAATCTCTGTAGTAGTGAAGAAAATCACTGGCCAAAGATCCTGAAAAATCCCAAACTTCCAGGAATGTCAGTTACCTGGTTCTGTCTCCCCCACCCTCCCCCCAGTTCCTTGCCCCCATCCCCACACTGCATGCTGTAGTTTCTCCCACCGGTCCCTTTGTCACTACAGGACACAGTTATGACATAGGGTCCAATGAATCGAAACACTTGGTGCAGCAGGGGACCCAGAATCCAACACTCCCAGAAATGTTGAATTCTGCAGGATCTACAGGAGAGGTAAGTATTTCACTTCTTTAATGTCTTATTTCCCTCATTTCCCACGCCTACTGTAGTGTATTGGACATACACAGGTATCATATGTTTTGTAGTATACTGCATAAACTATATGCAATAGTTACTATTAGTTTTATGGCATACTTCTTACTTTTTTTTTGTTTACCCTCCTTTTCTGTCACCATTTTAGCCAGCAGAATTACTTTGTAAATTAAAAAAAGTAAGCAATATGTTTAGTGACAGTACTGCAGAAAAAATTTCTTTGCATTATAATGTGTTACCGTAGTCAAGGCCACTAGACCCAAGAGAACTGGCAATTGCGCAGGCATGAGCTGGCCACCCTCAGGGCAAGTTATCCGCAGATGGATCGATGGAGCTTGGTCGAGCTTTCTGTTAGTTACAATGTAGAAGGGAAGTGTGACGTGGCAAACACTTCAGCAATGGAGAGATTTTCACGTCTGACCAATGAATTGTTCTTTATGAGTGTTATCATGCATTAAATCCTTCCATAGATCTGAGATCATCACCCAATCCAGTCTCCATTTTTTTTCTTTGGACAGTGTAAGAAACAATTGTATCTGAGGCAATGAACAAATTAAAATGATACTTGCACAGCAGGAATATGTAGCAAGTCTCTCAAGGGTGTAGAAGACAAAATATTGTGTACATTGTTATACTGTGAGGGTGTATTGGATTTTAAACTAGATGTCCACCCTAAATGAATGACATTTATGTGCTAATGCACTATGTATTAGGGATGCACCGATACCACTTTTGTAAGACCGAGTACGAGTACCGATACTTTTGATCAAGTACTCGCAGATACCAATTACCGATACTTTTTCTTAAAGGGACAGGTCACATTTTTTCTAAAGCAATACAAACTAATGTTTAAGGTCACTTTCTTAATATTATGATTCATGAGATGACGAGGGAGCATGACACCGGCTTCCCGGGCCAATCAGAATGCCGGGCGCTGCGTCATTACACGGAGCCCGGCTTCTGGATTTGCTAGCTTCCTGACCAATCTTCCTGATTGGCCGGGAAGTTGGCTCCATGCTCTCTCATCACAAGTGACGAGAGAGCATGGAGCTGTTTCCTGGCCAATCAGGACACCGAGCAGCGTGTAATGATGCGCTGCCCGGCTTCCTGATACAGGAAGTACTCGTGCTAGGTATCGGAGCATTTGGGTGAGTACGAGTACTCACCCAAATACTCGGTATCTGCACCGATACCGATACTAGTATCGGTGCATCCCTACTATGTATCATAAACAATTGGCATTATGTTTTCAAATTAAAAAAAAAAAAGTTTTTTTCCTTCAACCTCTTTTCTGCCACTTCATGTTCACATGCATGCGTTCCAGTGAAGCTGCGTGGCATTTCTCAGGGCAGGTTTCCTGATTTTAACAACACTGAATTATGCCTGCCCAATGAGTGGAGACATTAACAAGGTTATTCACAAAAGAGTGAAGAGTTTGGAGAAGTGAACAATCTAGGCCAAAATAGCTGATTTGGAAAAATTCTCCAACTCCTCTCACTTTCCAGTTCAGCTATTTTGGCCTAAATTGTTCTTCTCCTGCCTTCTCCAGACTATTCATCCTTTTGTGAATAACCCTGTTAGTCTCCACTGAAAGCCTGTTTGACAGCCTTACAATGCAGGAGCGCAACTGGCAGACAGGGACAAAAGTGGCCGAACAAGGACTTCATGACAGAATGACCAGGTATTATTTTAATGAAATCTGTAGACTTTTGAACTTACTTTTGCAGTAGCAATTAATGTGATATTAAATTCAAAAAGGGTTTAAACTATTTCAAATGATGATGAACTCCCTTACAATTAATGCTTGATGTTTAAAAGTTTGTTGGTCCGCTGAGCTTTGGCCCTGATATCCTGCTTTAAGGTGGCCTTTCCCTTGCAGGGTCCTATGGAGACACCCTTGTGTATGCTAGTAAGCTGTGTGTGTCTCCACAAACGCAGAGACAGCAGGACATGCAATACCGCGCCCCCTCCCCCCACCATCACCCCTGCTCATCCCTCTTCCCTTCTCTAAGCTGGTGGATGGACAGCTCCTAGAGAGTACTCTGTCCCTTGTAATCTTGTACTCATCAGGAAATTCAGGGAAGCAGAGCTGATTTGGAGCAATTGATTGGAAACATGATTGTAAGTACTTGGAGAAAAATGTAAAGAAATGCTTTTCTGGGCAATGTATTATTGTTTGATCTGGATTTATTGTTGAAAAGAACTTTGAGAGTTTAATACCACTTAAAAACTGGATCCACATCTACTGTAAGTATTTGGGTTAAAACACATTGTTCAGTTAGGGTTCATAGAGTTTTAGAGTTATACTAAAGATAACTTTCTAGTAGAGTTCGGGCATAACGTTATCATGGCATGGCAACTATAAAAGTTTATTTACCTCTTTAAAATAACACATTACCTGTCATCAGATGGCACTAGGAGGCTGAGAAATCTAAAATTACCTATCAAGTGGGCCATAAATAAATAATATTTTCTCCATTATTAAACTGGCAGTTGTACTTTTCAGTATGTGGGCAGACATGTACAGCCTCCCTATATTACACAATATAGTGCTAAGTACCTGAGGGTGCAATCAACACACCTAAAAGCTGTCATGTGTAGGACATGGTAACTTGCTTTGTCCTATGAAAGTTTTGTCTTACTTGCATAACCAATAGAAATACCTATATAACTATGCCTATATGCCTATAATGCATATATAAATATAACTTAACTCACACAGCCCATTCACCCTCCCTAAGCCAAGTATATCAACTTTTAAATACTTCAGATCAGCTGGCAATCTGGATCTGGAGATGCAGCCTATGCACAATCACTCCCTGTTCTTCATAGACCCCAACAAAGAAAGAGTACACTTCCAAGCTTGACAGGTTATGGCCTTAAACTTATGAATTATGGTCTATGGAGAAAAGGCCACACATGCACAGTACACCACAGATTCAGTTCCAGGTCACCCACTGATTTGTATATGTAAAAGAGGGTACATATATGATAAGAAGTTAGGGGGGCTGCTTGAGTTAAAGTGACACTAAACTCAGGAGTTAAATCTTAAAAATATATTCAATTACCCGAACTAGTAATAAAAATGTATCTTATTTGTGTATCACTCAGCTGTAGATCCTCAAATCCTCTATGAATTCATGCTGGCATTTTCCTTCCTTCTGGAGGGTGGCTACTTTTGTTCCCCATGGTCTCTGTGTGTTGTAAAGTAGCCACCGCTCCAAGCTCACTTCCCGTGAGTGACTAGAATCTCACGTTTAGTTTACTAATGTGATTGGAAATTATAGCCTATGACAGGAGCAAGCTTGGAGCGGTGACTACTTTACAACACACACAGGAACCATAGGGAACAAAAGTAGCCACCCTCCAGAAGGAAGGACAGTGTCAGCACCAATCCAGAGATGATTTGAGGATCTATAGCTGAGTATAAATAAATATGTAACTTATTTGTGCATCAGTTAGGGTACTACAAGATTTAACACCTACATTTACTGTCATTTTAACTTATCTTAAAGTATTGTTCTCCTTTAACCTCCCTGGCGGTAATCCCGAGTCTGGCTCGGGGTGAATTTTCAATGCTAGGAGCGGTAACCCCGAGCCAGACCCGGGGCTGCAGAGAAAAGTGACACTCACCTTGTACCTGCGAGCCCGCAGCGTCCTCTGCTGTGCGTGGCCCGAAAATGAAACTAAAAGCCGGCATCTGACTTTTAGTTTCGCTTTCGGGCGTCACAGCAGGCGGGAAATTCAAAAGTGAAAAGTTGTAATGTACATAGAATACACACAATACAATGTAATCTGCTATGATTACACTTATGTATCAAACTATTGTACCACTTTTGGTACAGAATTCCTGACATAATCATACCGCCAGGGAGGTTAAGGGAATTTCTGGTGATTCCAGTGGTAGATCTTTCCTAAGAAGGCTTAGTTTGTATGCTAAAAACCATTATGAAACTGACCCTAAACATTTATAGCTTTCCTTTAAAACATTTAGCAAGTGCTACTGGTTCCTATGGGCCCTCTTTCATAAATGTATGAATTATCTTTTTACTGCACCCACAGAAGAAAGACCCTAATGCTTGTATTAGCTGGACGATGTTTTATTTCTATGAGGTTCTGTGATGCATCTGTGTATATGGTAAATGGTATTAGACCCTAGTTCACCTTTTTATATCTGAACCAAGTGTCATATGAACTAATGCCACCCACATCTTCCATGAGTTTACAAAGCACTCTGCACATGATCTTCATCATGAGAGCAAACACAATATTAGACAAAATATTAAGAATACTCAATTTCTAATAAAAATTGTTGTAATAGTTCCCAAACTATAGTATGATTGCATCAAAATATCTCTGTTGCAACTATTTTACTATTTACTATTACTTTAAAACTAGAAATAGACTTGCAGATTAGACCCCTGAACAATTTTTCCCCTTGACTACAGGTAAGCTATGGTGCGACAGATGTAACCATCTTCAAGGATTGATAAATCTAATGAATATCACTGTTATACATATGTGCAGGATATCCATATCATACACAGACCAATAGAAATATTAATAAAAGCGTAGCAGACACACAGTAGCAAGGTTTTGATATGATCAAATTTTTTATCCCAGCTGTTCATTGTTAAGTAGAACAATACTGTTTTTATACATATTTACTTTCTTTATTGTGATCAGGACAAAATAATATTAGAGCTCTGACTGGGGTTGCCATCTGTCTGAAACTCACTCGAACAGTCTGGTTTTTGAGTTTTCTGTCCGGGTTTCAAGCCAGCTGACACCCAGACACAAGACACTAAATACCGATGCCGGCACTTTATATTTTTGACAGATGTGGCTGCCTTAGGTCCTTAGCATGTGCGGGACCTCAGCCAGTCACAGCTTCCTGTGAGCCGTAGGTCCCTGTAATCATGCGCAGGCTGGCCAGCACCCCTCCTCCTCTGGCTCCTTCCTGACAGCATGCTGCCCACCTGAGAGCCAGCATATCCCACCTGGGTGCCTGCATAGCCTACCTGAGACCCTGCATAACCCATCTGAGAGTTCGCACAGAGTCCGTACAACCCACCTCAGAGTCCGCACAACCCACCCGAGAGTCTGCACAGCCCTGGTGGTAGCCCACAGAGTCCTCTTGAGAGCCCCCACAGCCCTTGTGAGAGCCCGCATAGGCCACCTGAGACCCTGGAGACAACACAGAGCATGTAGCTCCATATTATTTTGTATTGCTGTATAATGTATTGCTGGGATTTGTAGTCCTCTGTAGCTGGTTTCCTTACTCCCTCCCCTTGCTCTCTCTCCTCTATATTTTCTACACAAACAATTAGCGCACATGGCACTAGAGTGTTCGGGTTTCACCTGACGAAAAGGTGGTAACCCTAGCTGTGACCAATCCTTTATCAGATGGCTGGGGTTGAGGTTTCCATGAGACAAAGAAAGCCACAAAGCTGCTTTGCTAATATATCTATTTTTAGATATTCCACAGTGCTTTGGCAACCCTTTTCATCTATTAAATGTTTATTTGTAAAACAACTAAATATAGTTTGTGGTTTAACAGATTTCAATATAATAAACCAAATAAATAATTAATGAAAATGTATTAAAACACATTATAGTTTCCCTTTTAGTTGAATGTTTTAATTTGATAACATGAAATAATTATACACTATGTGTATATACAGTATTATCCTCTTTTATCCAAATATAACCGCAGACAGGCAACAGCTGGTATCATTATATTCTTGTGGACATTCTATCCTTTTGATTTGTGAACTACAGTGCAGAGCCCTCAAAAACAATTGTTAGGAAACGGTTTGAAGAAAGCTTAGATTCGTCTCCCTTGTGCCCTCACTGCTTCTGAAGTCATATAAGACATCTTGCATCTTAGCAGCAAAGGAGAGACCTTGATGACATCACACATCACATGACCAACAGAGCCCTGTTAAATTAGGCTATACTACCAGTTGAGCATTCTCTAGATGCTGAAAAGAATATTCAGCATGAAGAGGGCAGAGCTTTTTACTCCAAAAACAAAATAAAAGTAAAGTTTTTAAACATTTCACTTACTTTACAAATGTGGGCAATGCACAATATACCCTGTTTCCCTGAAAATAAGACCTACCCCGAAAATAAGACCTAGTACTATTTTTGGGAATTGCTAAAATATAAGACCTACCCCGAAAATAAGACCTAGTTGTGACCATTGCCAGGGCCGGTGGTGGCATAAGGGGGGAACCTGAAGAGCCGAGGGAGAGAATCAGTGGTGCAAATGAAGCCAGTACTAGAGGAAGCGAGGCGGCAGCACATGGAGCAGAGCCGCATAAGCCAATGCCTCCTCTATAGCGCCGACTCCTGTCACAGGCGGATTGATACCAAATGCACTCCGCCTGTGAGGAATCTATAGTGAAAGCGCTCTTGGAAAGGTATGGCACCCCTGATTGCCCTGATCACCCTATTCTTAACTTTGCCATTTTGGATTATTTAATTTGGATTTGCATTAACTTTGGATTGTTATATATTAAAAAAAAAAAAAATAAGACCTACCCCGAAAATAAGACCTAGTGTGTTTTTTTGAGCCAAAAAAAATATAAGACAGTGTCTTATTTTTGGGGAAACACGGTACCTTTACAAAAACCAATAAGAAAGAGTGTCTTTGCTAGCAAATCATAAAGCTTTAATTTTTCAGTACAGTTTGGGAAACTAAAAATTAAATCTGATTGGCCGCTATGGGCAACACATTTTTATTCTTTTATACAATTTTTAAAAACAGCAACATTGTTGAAGGGAAGTCTTTCTTTGCCGGTGACAAAGACATTTCACCCCGTCCATACCGTGCCATGTCTTTCTATTCGGAATTAGCACAGTTCCATGAAATCCGCATGCATAGTTAAAGTGATAGACTAAAAAGGCAGCAGATATGGGGAGAAAATTGAAATGACATTTGAATTGGAAGAAAGGAGGTGATGAGATGACCAAATACCGGATAACATAGAGTGCAGAACAAAAGGAGAACGAGCAGAATGAAAAAGGAGGTCAGACAGGGCCCTGGGGGTGCAAAGGCAAGATGGGGCAGCTGTTTGCTGACCAGCTCTGTCACACCTTACTTCCTTTCTTGGCATTCTTAAGTGAGTAATTATTACTAAATAATGGCATTGCTAGAGGAGCAACACCAGTCTCAAGCACATTACAAGCTGACCAGGGCTCTGCACATAATTAGCATTTTGATTATTTCAAATAGCACTTCAACACCACAACTTAGATGTACATGACACCAACTCTGTCCCCTTGTCTGCCAGCAAAGAACTCTGGGAGGCTGGCACTACATGGAATTGACAATTAAACATACTAGTAAGGTATAGGGCAAATAGTTACATATTTGATATTAAAAAAACTTGGATTTTAATAACAGTAAACTGTCTTTTACAGAGTCTGAAGGAAGGAAGCTTTAAAAACATGAACATATGACAAATTATCAGAGCATGTATATAACTATTATATAATGACTGTAGACCAGACTATAAAAACTTTAGTATTGTATTGACACAATGCATAAGAGACTTGTTTAAAGAAATAAAGTTTAGTTGGAGTACATTTTTTCATTGATGAAATTCCAAATACTGGGCTCCATTACACTGTACAGGATTGAATAAAAAGGCAAGAAGTTATGCATGACAGTGTAATTAAGGGTAGCGACCAATACTCATCCTTCAGTTATTGGATTAGAGTAAACTAAAATCTGTTCAGTTGCTATGAATTACTGCACTTTTGGAGTCACCATTATAATGATTCTTCCAGGTTCATCAGTTCAGTTTTGGGTACAGTTCACAAAAAGCATGTTGTAGAACTAGAAAGGGTGCATGGATGCACACTAACTAATGCCCTACCAAATTAAGGACATTGTTAAGTTTACTTAGTTTAATTTTTTTAAGTTCATAATTTTTCAAGCCAATATTATAAAATCTATATTTGATAAGTTATTATAGAAATAAACATTTCATATAAGGTGAGCTGAGTGCGTAAATTGGAGTTCAAGCTATTGAGCTGTTTAAACAACACATTTCTTTTTCAACAGAACCGCTAAGAACAGGTAGGTAATTATAAAGGGATCCCAGAGCTTCACCTGCTTGGTTAAAATACAAAATATTCATATGCAATATTTCATATCTACCTGATTAAAATACCTTAGCTATGACCATAATAAAGAGAGAAAATATTTACCACTGATCATAATATATAGAAAAAAACACTAAACAATCAAACATCCCCCTAGGTAGAACTCTCATGTGCAGCAATTGGTATTCAGAAATAGATTAATGGCTGCTTGTAGTGAGTTTGTGGATGTTTTCTCTCATTGGCCTGTGCTTTTATTTAAAACATACAGTGAAAGTACCAACAAGTATATCACAAAGTTGTAAACATCTTAAAACACAACTCTTGAACCCCCCACTCCAGGAACAAAACACCCCCTCCTCCTTCCAGGTTGCATTTATTTATTGATTTATTTATATTTCACAGGTATTTATATACTGCCGACAATTTATTTTTTAAATCAGTACACATACCTTTTTTCGAGGTGTCTTCTGGCCAGGCATGTGACACACTGATTCTCTTCCTTTTCTGTTCTCCATCAGTGGGCAGTCCTGAATGAGGTAGAGATTAGTTACCATGTAGTAAAGCGAAAAGGGGGAACTCCTGTATCTATTGAAGATCGTGTGATTTATTAATTAAGCGCAGGTATGCGTGAAACGCGTTAGTGATCTTGTCTGAGACACATGCTGTATCCGATTGATTAAATATTACAAACCGATCTTCAATAGTTGCAGAGTACTGCATAACCTTGCATTTTTGGTTATAATGTATTTCCTGGGTAATTGCGAACTTGTGTGCACTCTGTCAGCAGATCCAAGTTGACCGACCTAGAGCAGCACCTAGTACATCTGCATGTAGTAACGCGGCTACCATTCTCTGCTTTATTCTCTTGTGAGCCCAGGCCAGCCTGATGACCCACTCCTATGGAGTGTGTTCATGATATTGGAAATCTGCTTTAATAAAACTGTTTGTCCAAGCTATTAAATTCATATTTGACATGGTTTTTATTTCAATATAAGGAAGACATTACAGTTACAATACAAGTCAAAACAAGATGGTAAGGGGGGCCCTGCCCATGAGAGCTTACAAGCTTCACATAAGAAAAGCTGTTTTTCACTCAATTTCTATAATTTCAATAAACAAGGCCTATTTCTTAATCTCTTTAAACATCTAATGGAAAGCAAAATGTCAATATTAGGACCTTAATATCAGTTAAATATATAAAACTACAATTATTTGATTTTATAAAATATATTGTCAGGAAGAAATAACACATACTTGAAATATCTTTTTCTTTGCTTGATTTTGTGGTCTGAAAAAAGATGGCTGATTTTATATACATACTATAAAGTTTTGCCTGAAGCCTTGTCCATCTGCTATGCTTAAAGATGGCTGAAGCAGACATAAGGCTCACCCAGACATAAAAGAAAAGAAAGACTCCAGTGAGGTGTGGGATTAAAGAGAGAAACCATCTTTTCTCTTTCTAGGCCTTGTTTTGAGTGCTGGTCTACACTGGGATGAGCACAATATAACCATTGCATAAAATGCTACCTACTTACTTACCATAATATAAACCAATTATACATCACAACAAAAATAAACATTGTGCTTTTCCTAAGTGGAAACACAGTTGCAATTATTTCTCCTCCACTTTGCATGCCATTTAGCACTCTGTAATTAGGTAATAATCATGGTAAAAAGACAAAGCTCATAAACACCATACAAAAAAAAACATACAGTCAAAGCGTTCTTTTGAAAGTGGTATGTTAATGTATATAAAATACAATTTTAAAGGGTAATTGTAAATAATTAAAGTTAAAGCGCTAAACTAAAAATAACAGTATTGCGGAACAAAAGAAGCTATATGCAGAAAACAGTCATCTATGGGCTACCAGGATGAACTATTTTTTCCTAATGGACTTCAAATTATCAACATTACTAAACTCCTTGCAAGCTTGGAGAGATATGCTCCTTTCTCCCCTTACATCTATAATTTGTAATCAAGAGCATAATTTTGTCATTTTGCATTACTAATTATCTAATCATGACACACTGTATAACGTACATGTCTACCCAATTAGCTAAGACAATTATTAAAATTTGGAAGCCTAATTATGTCTCAATTTAATGCTGGCAAACTCTTGTCTAGTTGTGTAATTAAAATGCTGTCTTTGCTTCTGCCTTCAGGGCAGTGGATGATTAGGACCTGTCAGGGGGTGTACTCTAACAAACCAGCCAAGCGTACCATGCAACATGACCCTACATTGTAAGTGTGTCAACATATTAACCTGAATTCCAATCAGCGCATGGAATCACATTTGGTAGAGCTGCAGAGGCTAAAACATGCAGTAATTTATTAAAGAGAAAAAATACATGCCTTTTAATTAATGCTATAAAAGAATTGACACATGAAGTGCTCGGAGTCACAAGACTGTTTCATCTAATTAGGAGCCTATGAGTATTTGCTTTTGTCGGCAAGAAGAGCTTTGTTTTCTTTCTGACTTCTGGTGACTGTGTGTTTTTATTTATGTATTAATTTGCTATGGCAAGTTATGTTGCTTAGGATATGTGGAAATTACCCGAGTCATAAATATAATGTGTCATCAAATCAAGGAAAATGTTATTGGTTAAAAAATAAATAAAGCTTATGTAATTATATAAAGTGGGGTTTCTCATCTGGGGTCCCCAGAACCCTAGGTTTGCACAAGATGTCCAAGGGGTTCCACCATTTCAGGAGATATATATCCTCCAAATGGTGACCTCAGTGATCCCACCACAGACTACCAATGTGGCAAATTGATATTGAATTGATATCACCCAATGGGTTTTTTTTTTTTTTAGCTCAGGCACCTGACGACACCTTTGTAAGTGAATGTGGGAAGAGAGAAGAAGCTCATCTCCCAAAGGTAAGTATGAGATGGCCGAGAGAGTGAGTGGTAACTATACTTGATATAAAAAGAACACCAACAATACCTTCTTAAAATTTATTTTAGCAATTGAAAAACAAATAGCGTCATATAAAGCAACAATTTTCATGACTTAAAAAGCCATAACCTCTCTCTACTAATTGACATGTAAAATACTGCAAATGAGAGCTTAGGCAACACCATCAGAGTTTCATTAGAGGATGGAATGCTGCTAAAAAAACTCACACTACATTCCTATTTGGTTAAAATATAAGTAGTTTTCCACTGAGCTTCAATGCGATTTTAGTGTTGCTGCTGAGCATGAATGAACTTTGGGTTCAGGTTGAACATTCACCATCTGGTGGCAGCTTGTAAACAAATCATGGGGATCTGGTTGTAAACAAACCAGCCTGGGATCCTAGGTGACATAATTATCCAAATATGGTCATGATCATGTTTGGTTAATGACATCACCCAGGATTCCTGATCAGTTTGTTACAAACAGATCCTTCAGATGTAGTCCCGAAGAGGATGTGGTGGTTTGCAGGAAATAAACTGGAAGCATCTTTCTAATGTTGCTATAAAGGAGTTTATTGTGGTGTGGGTGTCTATTTCTTTTGAACATTTTTTGAGAATGAACAGTAAGGGGTACTATTATACCTTGCATGCATAACCCTGTGAGGACCAGATGTGGGTAAGAGACCCTTGTCCCCCAACATTAGGACAACGTGCCTTGCTTGGCCACTCCCCCTTCAAAGATAACCTCTCCCCAATATTGAAAGGCAGGTGGCCTGGTATGGTTTATAAAGGGTGCCACATACTTGCTGCCCTCTATTTCCAGGCCACCCAGGCTGGATAAGGGTCTGATTTGAATTTTAAGGAGAACTCCATGCTGTATTTTTTTTTTAATGTAGCTTTTTAAGCTACATGAAAAGACTCTCTCCCCACTGAACAGTATTTTAAAACAAAATGTTTTGCATTGGTACATGTCTACCATGGCAGTACCCTGCTACCCATATGTTTTTTTTTAACAATAGCTTGCAAATTAGCCTTTTTAAAGGCCAGAAAAATTGCAACATTCAGCTCTCATAGACTTTGATAGGGTTTGCCGCTATGTTCGGGGTTTGCAGACTTCCTGCTGGGTATGCCGAACCTTCTGTGACCTGAACTTTGTCCAGTTTGCTTATCCCTACTGCTAAGTGCCAATGTACTGTTGGTGTTGGAGCTGAGCATCAAAGTACTTTTAGTGTTTCTGATACAAAACAATTTACCATTTATTGTTGCTGCTGAGCACCAATGTACTGTTAGTGTTGCCCCTGAGCACCAATATATTGTTAGTGTTGCTGCTAAGCACCAATGTACGGTTAGTGTTGCTGCAAGGCGCCAATAAACTGTTTAGTGTTGTCACTGAGCACCAATGTATAGTTAGTGTTAAAATATTTTGAAGGTTCCTCAAGGGTAAAAATGTTGAGCAAGGTTTATATAAAGGGCATGTAAATATTATTGTAATGAACCAAGTGCTGTTAGACTCACCATGTACAAACAGATGTTAAAGGACAGATCCACCCAAAACTGATGTCAATCATTCTTATGGCTGTCCTGCCAAAATACAGCTTCCAAGAGTGCTGGTAGTTGATGTTGGTGTCATAGGAACTTTGAGAGCATAGTCATCAAAGGGTTTGAAGCCAAGGTCAGCAATAAGTGGATGGTGCAATGCCAAGTCAGTCGGCAGAGACAGAGTCAGAAACAGGCCAAGTCAGTGACTTTCAGACAGCAAGGTACCAGAGGATTAAACAGGAAATGGAGTTGATGAAACAAGCCAGGGTTGGTAGAGGAAAAGATGAACAGAGAATCAGAAGTTACAGATGGGTAAAGGAATAAGCCAGGTCGGTAACAGAAATCAGCAGAGTTAGGATGCAGGGATCACAGGTCACAGGAGTACTGCTGAAGACCCTTAAGCACTCAGGCCTGGCAGAGCTCAGTTTACATAGCCACTGTGATCAATGAGCATGCACATTCATGCACACACACTCCATGAGACGCACACCCACCTGCACAGAGGTGCATGATCTTACCTAATCCTGTGTGTAGAACCATGCGCAGGTGCTTAAGCTGGATTCCAGCTAGACAGTTTTCACTTTTTGCTGACACCAATGGAATCCAGCAGAGGAAGCATGACTGCCTGACTAAGGTCTAAGCAACAATTAGGTACCAATTCAGTTGCTAGGTGGTGCCAGGATCTTTCATGTGTAATCTGTACACTAGGATTGTTAGGAGCTCAATAAATATTTGAGTGTGTCAGCTTCCACAGAAAACTGAGCTAACCATGTACTTTGGGTCTTATTCTTTGAAGTTCATCATAGGCATCAGATTACTGAGGTTGGCCAAACACATAAGATGACTGTCAGGCACTGGGATATGACCCTATCACAATAAGATCTTATTTTCCAGACACATACTGTAGGGGTACATGTTTTTAATCAGTGAATGTGAAATTCACTAAACATTTACTGCAGGTGATTCTTCCTGTGCATGTGTTTCCAAGGGTTCCACTGTCCTTCTGGTTAGACTGTCTTGTGCCCAAGCCCTATTCTATAGAAGCCACTGATCGCCAACACGCCTAAACCAGCTGTGTGTAGTTTTGAAAGAAATCACTGTATAATATTAGGATTTATCTATCCTGTAAACAAGGCTTTGGATACATAGTTAGTTTAGGGGTTGAAGGTAAAGATTTGCATGGCTCCACCCTCTATACTAAAATGATGGATGAGTGTCTTATTTTCTGAATTTGTAATGGAAGTCAGACATGCAGATGCCTTATGTATTAAGAGCTCTCTACTGTGCTGCTGTATACATATTTTAATTCATAGACTTTCACTGATAATATTTCCCTAAAGGGTCCCTCATCATTCCCAAATCATTTCGGAAATATTGTATTTACAGTTCATGCATCAGTGAGAGATTGCTATGAAAGCAGCGTTTTGTTCTGCAGGTACAACTCTAGGTCTAGATAAGGGTTAAAGGGTTCCTATATTATTTTTTGTTTTAAGACCCCAGTCAATATAGTTACATTTTCTGCTTGACCAGGGCAGGAAGATAAATCTAACTAATGCTACAGAGTTTTTTTGAACACATTTGTTAGTTTTACATTTGTTGTTCACTCACTGTCTGTAGGTGTTTAAAAAAAATGTTAGGTGGCTTGAATCTTCTTCTGATTAGAGTAAAGACTGTGCATGGCTGGCATTAGGTAAGGTGGCATAGACAATGTAATTGGCCATTTTCTTGGGGGAAAAAAAGCCTGAGATTGTAATGTAGTTTTATTATAGACCAGCTTATTTGTTTGCAGATGTCTCTGTGGTTATTGGAAAGTGTTGATCACACCCAGTAAATGAAGCAAGGCCTTTGATACCCTCCTATAGTGAGCCCCTACTTGTCGCAAATGGCCTTGTTCAGGATCACACGGGGTGGGATGCTGTAAGCTCAGTTCTGTGCTCTGACTTGTTCTCATGCCTGACAGCATGCCTCCCTCTTGTCAGCAGCAATTGACTGGTCAGATTCACCCTTGTACAGCAATTACAACAGCTCATTGACAGAACAGTGACCCAGCTGGACCTGATAATAGAAACCTATTGATTTTTGCGGGCTTGGATGTTCTAAAACAAACCATATGTATTGTTATCAATTGTTTAGATTCTTCACACCCACAGCACATCCAAATTTCAATGGTCTCTCAAAGCAAGCAGATCTCTTTCCAAAATTTGGAGTTCTGCCAGCTCTAAGAGCTGAGATACCTTTAAAATATAACCTGTAGAAAAATATACATCTGTTATATCTTGTCTGAATGTGTTAAAACACATACATGTACGTACATGCCAAGACTGTCATTGGAAGGGTGTAATGAAGATGAAACAAATGTACTTCCCTATCCTAAAATAACTGTCTAACACTTCCAGCTCTAGCACAAAATAACCATCTATATAGCAAATTCTTCTGTGAGACCCATTTACTTCTACATTTATCTCTGGCAATGATATTTATAAATCTAAAATGAGTCAACATGTATTGATTCTCAACTCCAGGTAATTATTTAATTTTCAAGTGTTCTTAACACGGTCGTATACAGTTGCCCATCAAATCCGAAAATGTTTTTATATTTTATATAAGAAATAAAATGTGAATGTGCAATATCAGTACTCTCCTCATCAAGTGTCTCAGAAGCCACATATGGCTCTCAGCTGACATGTTCACCATAGCAGCCGAGCAGACTTTGCTATTACCTTTTTGAATAAAGAAAAAAAAGAAATACAAATGAACAAAATAATTATTACATTTTTTTATAGGGTGTGTTTTTCATGATTTGCTAGCAACTGACTATTTCTTCAGACCAGCGCCACAAAGAGTTTTTAACAGCTGGCAAGATTCAGATTCTTTGGGATCCTGAATGGAAGGTCTCCTTCTAAGACCAAAGATTGAAATCTCCTGGAGTACATACTCTTAAGGGAAATAAAACAGGGGCAGGTTACTGCATTGATCAGCATAGACCAAAGCAACATACAGTAAGTCAGACATGATGGATCATTAGCTTTTTCAATGAACAGTAAAACACCAGTAACATTTGGTAAAAGGCATACAAATTGTGTGGATTTGACCAGTGTAGCATGAGGTGAGTATACATAAGGGAGTGGCAAGATCACCAGGTGAAAATACATTGAAAAATGTCAGAAAATAATGTATGCTTTCACCACAGCTAAGGACTGGTAAACTGCAAGATATCACATTTTTTCTTACGTTTAGATAAGCTTTAGAAAGCTTTGTATTTCCTTTAGGTACGAAATCCACATAAATGTGCAGGGTAAGGAATTTTAAGGACACGATCATTAGTGACCTTTATCATTCTGTTTCTGTAACTGACTTATAGCAATCATCTAGGCCTAACATATTAAGTCCATATAATCCATATTTATTTTGTATAAAAAGAGGTCTCTTTTCAGTTGACCTTAGTAGTCTAGACCAGTGTTTCTCAACCCTAGTGAGAGCAGTGCCTGGTAAATTCTTCCAATACCTGACCTGTTCCAGTTTAAAAAAAAATATATACTCCTAACAAAAGTATGGGAATGCTAAATATGTATTTAAAATACATTAAAAATGGGTCATCAGTTGTGACCCCCTCAATTAATTGGTATCAGTGAGCTAGTGGTCCACTACAAAGAATAGCCATCATTCATTGCTGTCAGTGGCATAGTGGCCACCAGGTTAGAATAACTCCACAAATCACTGGTGGCAGTGGCATAGTGAACCCCAGGAAAATAATCTTTCAAATCATTAGTGTAAGTGGAATAGCAGCCACCAGTGCAGAATATTACCTCAAATCAATGGTGTGATTTGTATAGTGGGCCCCAGGAGACAATGGCCTCCAAGATAATTTTTTGTCAGTGGGGTAGTGGCCACCAGGAAAGAATATTTCCACAAATCACTGGCAGCAGTGGCATAGTGAACCCAGAAAAAATAGTACCTCAAACATTGGTGTCAGTGGGAAAAAAGTCTCATGGGGACATTAGTACCTCCAGTCAATGGTGTCATTTGAAAAGTGGGCCCCAGAGGAAAATGGACACCAAATCATTGGAGTCAGTGGTGGTTCCTAACTTACCTTAGCCAACAGTCATGGAATCTTTCATTTTGCAGATGTGCTACTGTAACCAACTTATCCCCTAGGCCTTATAAGACATTAGCCTGTGTAGAATATTTCAGGATACTAATGTAGAGAATTTCTCTTAGGCATGTATCAACTTCATATATTTATTCATGGAACAATATAGTCCCATCAAATGGTAGCATATTCTGAAACTGGAAAAGTATTGGAGCACCAGTGCATCCTTGTTTTGCTAGGCAGCTCAAACATAATAAGGGACTTCTATAAATGTTGAGGACTCAGCGCATAGTACCTATTTTGCTAACCATACATCCAAGAAAAACTAGAGTTTCCAATGCAAATACTGGCTTAGGCATTTTGGGATGGAGGAGAAGGAATTCTCTCTCTCCTGTATGCCAGAAGCTGTGGTATTTCAGGAAGCCCTGGTGGTGCTAAAAGAGGGAATTTTACAATAGGGGTACAACATATGGGACTTTATGGTGCATATAACTCCTTATTGCTCTTGTTACCAGTACAGATCTTCTTTAAAGTGTTATGATCTTGCTTTGGATTTTGGCAGCCCTGTTCCTATTTTCTGTACCACTTTTAGTTCCTTTGGTATATTACAGCAAAGATTATTATTATTATTATTATTATTATTATACAGGATTTGTATAGCGCCAATAGTTTGCACAGCGCTTTACAATATAAGGAAGACATTACAGTCACAATACAATTTAAGACAAGATGGTAAGGAGGGCCCTGCCCGTGAGGGCTTACAATCTAAAAGGGAGGGGCAAGTGATACATGAGGAGGTAGCTGTGCGGGGATGATTGTTTGAGAAAGTGATTGTTCAGTGGTTAGGTTGAGGTGGGATAGGCTTCCCTGAAGAGATGAGTCTTAAGGGATCGCCTAAAGGCAGTCAGTGTGGGAGATAGACGGACAGGTTGGGGTAGAGAGTTCCATAGAATGGGAGACACTCTAGTGAAGTCCTGGAGGCGAGCATGGGAGGAGTTGATGACGGAGCTGGAAAGCAGGAGGTCTTGTGAAGAGCGGAGGGGACGGTTAGGGTAATACTTTGAGATCAGGTTGGAGATATAGCCGGGGCCAGAGTTGTGGATGGCTTTGTACGCGGTTGTTAATATTTTGAATTTTATCCTTTGGGCTACAGGAAGCCAGTGTAGGGATTGACAGAGGGGGGTTGCAGACACTGAGCGGTTGGTTAGGTGGATGAGCCTAGCAGCTGCATTCATGATAGACTGAAGGGGGGATAGCCTGTGTAGAGGTAGGCCAATGAGGAGGGAGTTGCAATAGTCAAGACGAGAGATAACAAGGGAGTGGATGAGCAATGTTGTGGTATCTTTGGTGAGGAAGGAGCGTGATAACACACACCAAGACATCTCCTTCCTCCTCCTCCTTCCCTTGCAATAAAAACTTCCTCTAGCAGCCTCTCTTAATGAGAGTAGTAGAGACCAGTGGGTGGTCAGTTCCACAAACAGCACCTTCAACTATCACTTAATACGTGTCTTCATGTCTCATACCTCATACTCCACTTACTTCTGCTGTATGATTCCAGTCTCCCACCAAAACTTTGTCTTCCTGCACAACCTCCTCCCTGAACATGTCTTATTGCCATTACAGCAATATGCTATTGAGCCCAATTTCATGGATTAGGGAGTATTTTATCCTAAAAGCACAAGGCACATGTAGAGTCCACTGGTGGGCCGGTCCTGGGGTGACAGCAGTGAGAGCAGACAGGAAGCTGTGGCCCAGGAGGAGGAGGCCACGGCCCTTCTGTTTTCTTGGAGTTCAGCTTTAAAGTGTATCTAAACCCAAGAACACGGTCCTTAGATGTGGTTGCTGTTCAGATTCAGAACATTTTCAGAAAAAAATACCCGTTGATGTTGCCAGAAATGCAGTGTCTTTGTCACATCCAGTAAGTTTAAAAGAAAGCACAAAGAACCTTTTCTTCATTTTCTAAACAAGTCCCATCAATCCACCATCTAATGTAAATTAACAAAGGCAGAGATGCTTGAAGTTGGATCGGTCTAAATAAGCGAATATGCAAACCTGAATTAGGGCGTATAATTAGTCGGATCTCCAGGTAGGAACACCAACCCCCTTTTCCAGAGATGCTTGAAGTCCAACCTCTGGGTTTAGATTTGCTTTAAGAGTGAAGGTGGGGAGACATAACTCATGATTATAGTCAGATATGAGAGTTATGTATTTGTGAGCCAGATTATTCCACAGTGACCTGCAATCAATGCGCCAGGACAGATAAAACCAAAATATCTACTCACTTTAATATTTAAGTAGATATGACTGAATGTCATAAGATACAATCTTTCACATTTTCTTACCTTTGCTGTATGTCAGTACTCCCGATCTCCTGCAGCAGCTTCCTGTCTATATGCATGCACTCCAGCAATGACTGCATGGCATCTATCAGGGTGGATTTCCTGTTGGTGACAACAGTGGGCCATGGCTGTATAACATGTGTTGAAGCAGCCACTTGTACTTGGAAGCCTGTCTGACAAGACTACAACTTGGAGACAGGCAGAATAGCGTCACCCTAAAACAGGAATTGCCTGAGCAAAGACATTCATGGTATGATCACCAGCTATTAATATGGCTACAAATTCAAATATGTTAAAAATGGCATTTGAAATGACACTAATATTTTAATGCTTAAATGTGATTTTAGTGATTGGGTTTGCCAATAAAGTATTGCCTATACTTTATTGGCAAATACTAATTACAAGGTAGACATTGCATACTGTATAAATCAAAGACCTAACTGACTCTAATTGAGTGGGAATAAGTAAAGCTGAAGTCCAGGCAAACCGCTAAATACACAGTTAAAATACACACATTGGGCCTGTTTTACCTGCCAAAGGATTTGTACTTCTGTCCATTCTGTCACCCAAAACCCTGCCACTGAGCACAACCCTGTGTGCAGTGCAGGAGTACTAATTTCTCTCTGCTTCATTTAGGTAACACTTACAAGACTTGTCCCTTCCCCCAGAGTGCGACTGGACAGTAAATGGAGAAGCAGCAGGCTTGTGCGCTCATCTCACTGTCACTCTGCTCTCTCCTTCTGTTAGCCCATGAACACTGTAGCTCTTTGTGTGGCTTCCCTCTGCCCCAGTTCTGCTGTGCAGGGATTGCAAGAGGCTGATGACAAGTCACATTCTGGTATGAATAATGCTTTTATTAAAAAAAATACACAGATATTGATGTAATAATGAAAGTAGTATTAAATACTATTTTTTTTTTCAATAATGAATCCAGATCAAACTAATATACTGTACATTGTCCATTAAAGTATTTCCTTACATTTTTGCCCAAGCAATTATAATCATCATGTTCCCAAACAGCTGACTCCAACTCTCTCAGCTCAGTTTCCCTGAACCTCCAGTCCAGTATAAGGGACCACAGGGGACAGATCAGTCTCAAGCAGCTGGCGATCTACTGGCTTGGAGGAGGGAGAAGGGGAGAGCAGGGAGTTGGTTGCCTTGCTGTGCTACAATCCTCAACTTACCTGTATCACTTGTCAGTGACTTGTGTCCTATAACATCCACACATGAAAATAGTGAGGCCTCTTGCACATGTCTAATGGTATCCTTATATCAAAATGGCAGCACTGAAGTGCTTCCTGTTATAGAAAGGGGGGGAAGGGGAGAGAGAGAGAGAGAGAGAGACCCGTCGTATGCAGCCCTGGAGAGAGAGAGAGAGAGACCCGTCGTCAGTTATTTCAGAGCTATCCACAGTGTGTTCCAGTTGCTAGCTGTGTGATGCTGGTTACCTGATCTTTTATCGACTCTGATCCTTTGCTGCCTGCCCTGACCCTATTCTTCATTTGACTATGATTATTGGATTTCCCCTTTTGAACCACGTATTTGGAATCTGTGCCTGATTCATCTTTTGAGTATACGATCCCCTGCTATTGGGCTCTGCATATCCAATTACTGACAGCATGTGTGTTTCTGGAGTCACGCACAGCTTAGAACACACAAGGGTGGCTCCATAGGACCCTGCAAGGGAACATAGCCACTCTAATGCAGGATATCAGGGCCAGCACTTAGGGAACCAGCTGATACTGCAGGAAGTTAAACATATTAAACATCTAGGAGCACGATCCATTGTAAGTTATTACATCAACATTTAAAGTGTCATTAAGGTCACAATCCCCCCCCCCCCATGCTGCTTTAAGGGATTCCCTTAAAACCCCCCCCCCCCATGCTGCTTTAAGGACTTACCTTAAATCATGCCTCTTGATCCAATCATCTTCTTCTTTCCAGTAGTTTTTAGGAGTCCCTCCAGCGCTGGTGCCAGTCCCTGATCCACCACAGACTGCTGTCTCTTCTGTGTCCCACGATGTCTGTCTGTGTGCATGCTACCAGCTGCCTGCATTGACTTACACTGTGTCTCTCCTCTTCTCCTGGCTGAAGATCTCTACTCCGCATGCGCCCGCCCCATGATCCATCGCGGCTGCCCGAGAATCTTCAGATGGGAGCTAGCGGCGAAGACGCAGGTAAGTAGTTACCTTTTTGGTAAAGTTTTTGCATATATCTACTGCTTGCAAGCAATAGATATATGCACAAAAAAACAAAAAACCCAAGCCTATTAATTAGATGAAAAACCTTTGGACTTTATTATCACTTTAATGCAAAACTGAAGTAAATTGTGTCTTTTATATCTGCCTGGAGTTCAGCTTTAATAGAAACCAGGACATAGGAAAGAGAAGGCATGGCTTATAACTCCTGCCAGGCTCTAGCTGTCATTGGGAAGCACCATACAGGTTAATGTGAGTAACACCACTATGTTTCCTGAGCTCCACTTCTTATAACCAAGCTCCTATATGTTCATCTGGCGTACAGGATATTCTGCTTGACTGCTTCACTGTAGGGTTATTGAAAGGAAGCAGATTTCTAGTCCAGTTCATGAACAGAAAGACCACTTGCAGTTTCAAATCCAGTTAGCAGATTAATGCCCTTAAAATCCGTTCCACTTTGAAGTATAATAAAGTAGTTCTCCTAGAGTCATATATTATGAGAAACAACAATAGAGGCAATTGGTAAAAAGCAGAGCTAATCAGTTCAAAGTAATGTAATTATAATGAGATGTAATACGACGGCATCTCTGCATTTGTACATCTTTGTTTCGAGAAAAAAAAAAAAAAGCTGTCAAAATCTACAGAGTATTTTCTAACACTTATTTATCATCATAGCTCTAACTGATCCCCAGACAGGAACGTGATATCAGCCACTTTTGCTATTTTAGGAATTATGACACATTGCACAATTGTTGCTACATGAGAAAAATTGAGTAAATTATATCCGAATTAGACACGTCAGATCTCAATTTGAACACATTTTCATGGCACCTTTCATTAGGCAGTGTTTTACTTAACCTCCCTGGCGGTATGATTTTTAATTTTTTTCATGTCATTTTTCGGTCTATTTTTTTTTCAAATGTTTTTCGTCTTTGTCGTTTTTTTAAATTAATTTTTTTAAATATCCCGCCGGTTCTCCCCCCCCCTGCGACGCGTACGCTCACAAGCGACGGAACCCGGAAGCCGGCAACACAGCGAGGCTCGAGGGACAAGGTAAGTAAATGCTATGCAGCTTTCCCGAGTGTATCTCGGGGTTACCGCTTATGGTATGGAAAAGTAACCCCGAGCTACACTCGGGAATACCGCCAGGGAGGTTAAAGCTGAGCTTCGGGATAAGTAAACATTGTCTAAATACAAGAGATGTGTAGTCTTATTTGAATCTTGGTGAGCTTTGTGTATTTCTTTCAGATCTGTGCAGCAGTGGCGTCACAAGGGGGGTGCGGCCTGCACCCGGGTGACACCAAAATGACTGACATTCATTTTAGTGTCACCCCCCTCTAAAATGTCAGGCACTCGGTCATGGACCGAGAGCCCAACAGTGTCAGGAGAGAGGAGGGGACCCGGCGGCATACCCCATCCCACCGGGTGAACGTCCCCTCCTCTTCTGCCAGCATCCACCACCAAGATGGCCGCCGGCAGGCATCAATCAGATGGTCAAGCATACGCGATGACATAATTGCGCATGCGCGAGGTGACATCACGCGTATGCGCGTTGACAACACGACGGGGTGTCACCCGGTCTACAGAACGGGTGACACCCGACCTCGTGATGCCCCTGCTGTGCAGTAATCCTTTGTGAAACGTTGCCTCTGTACAGGAGCTTCCTGTAATAAAGATAGGGTGACTGGTCTTGTCTCTGCCCCCCTCCTGTAGTTTTCTGCAGGCTGCCTGTAGTGGGTGGATATCTTGGTTTGTAAAGACATTTGGTGCACACACAAGTGGATTAATATCCTTTGTGGCTAGAGAGGCTACTGAGGAATATATTTCAATGAAAGCTTTCATGCCTGGAGTTCATCTTTAAAGTGCATTTCCACTTTAAGTGCATTTCCACTAAATGTGTTACATGTACCCACTCACATAAGTTAAGCTTTAAAAGATTCAACAATGCTTCTTGCAGTTTAAATTGCTTTTACTTGGTTTCGTGTTTCTGGGGTTCTTAAGGGTTACATGTTTTACTTGCTTCTCTTTCTTTTGTAATGTTAGGAGGAGCTGTGAGGGGTGAGGGGCTTCTCCACTGTATTTTAATTAAGTTAATGGGAGAATCACAATCCTCGAATTTCATTGCTAAGTGTTTCTACTAGGATAGATCACTGTCAAGGTGTTGAGAAAAACCTGGAATCAGTCATGTTGCCTGCTGCAACAAAACATCTAAAAGGTATGAAATACTTACAAAAAAATGTTTTCAGTATGCTGTGTGAATGGGAACACATAACAAATAAAGGGTTTTTCTTAAATTGTACTGCAAAAATGGATACGATTTAAGTTAGGAGCATTCACATGACTGAGGACTGTTTTGATATAAATATATTTTTATATTAAATGTAATGATCACTAAATTGTTTGAGAAATAAGGAAAATCCACAAATTAATTTAATTTGTTGAATAAATGCATAACTATTTGCCAGCCTGAAGGGAATTGTAGAATTCACATATAAGTTTGTCCTGGCTTCAGGATTTCGGCACCTTGTGCTTTCATTGTATAAGCTCCTGGAACAGGACAAGGTGAGTGTGCAGTAGTATTAAGATAGTTTGACCTAGAATTACTGTCATGCAACACTGTATATAAAATTAAGACAAGAGTTTTTTTTGTGGTATTTAATCACCATTGTTTTTTTTTTTTATATAAGCAAAACAATTCTGTTTCCCATACCTTTTTAAAACATGCCCTTTTTTTAAAATAGACACCCCTAGGTAATCTGATTTTTGCCACAACTTTTTGGAAACAAAGAAACATACTGGTATTGAGGGGGTTAAAATATGGAGCACTAGAAATATTAAATGTACAGGTCATGTACAGAGGGAGTAGGAGGTAAGGGGTTAGTGTACAAATGTTAATATACAGGTCAGGGCTGACATATACAAGAGAGGAGGGGTGAAAGAGTTAAAAATGATTTGAACCTTTATAATTTATCATTGATGCAGCTTGTTTTGATCAGGAATTAATGAATGCAGGAGTCGTTAATTTATTAGATCCTATCCTCTCCCCTTCCACTACTGTAAGAGGAAACATTACCATGTGGTAACAGGGCACAGAGCCAGGCTCTGTTTCTGTAGCCAATGCTCTCCACTTTCTAATGACAGGGGCTTGTGTGCACACTGAGCATGCTCAGGAATATGGATAAACCAGGACACAGAGGTAGGTGTAGTTATGAAACTGACCTGAATCCTGTGGTGAAATTGTATAAGCGGATAACGAATAACTGTATCTGTGTGCACACTTATCACAGACCCAATGTGCTACAAACATAGGAGCATGGACCAAAGCCCAACCGTGATAAAGTGATTTCAAAACTTTGCAGGAGGGAGTCCAAGAATAAGTGTACCTGTGCATCAGTGACGTGCAGTAAGGTCCATGCTAGGTGAGGCATTCCCCCAGCCCGCCGCCACCCCGCCGATGCCCCCTCCCTCCAACCCGGTCACTGAGCTATATGTGGAGGAGGGAGGAGACAGGGAGTACCCTCTCTGTCCCTCACTTGCTTATCACCGGTGAGGCATCGGAACTTGAAGCTGACAGCTTTTTCTTCCATAATACTAGGTAAGGCTCTGCTTCACCTGCCTCACCTGACCACACATCCCTGCTGTGCATACTGTAAGCTAACCATTTTCTAAATACGGTCCCCACTGACCTTCTGAAACAATATCCCCTTCCCCCAGACTCATAAATAACAATGATTTAGAACAAACCTTATTAAGGCCCCGTTCACACCAGGGCGGTTTCGTTGTTCCAAATTTTTCCACACTGAAACACTTAAAATGCCATACATTCCTATGGGGGCCGTTAACGCAAACGTGTGGAATCGCGCATTCCAATACGCCTGTCGCCTAAAATGCTCCCTGAGCTACTTTTGATCAGCAAGTTTTCCATAAACTGAAACATAAGCTGAAATGTGCATAAACGTGCTTCCAAAAAACGTGTGTAAAATGCTGTCGCCCTGGTGTGAGTGGGGCCTTAGAGAAGCAGAAGCAGGTTTACTGCTGGTCAGAAGGAGGTCAACTTCAGGTCAGAAGCACCTGTTAAGGAACTCAGAGGTTTCTTAAACTAATGTCAATTGCAACCTGAACACACCAGAAAGCATGCTGCATTTGCCCATCTATACAAGCTCATAGGCAGGCATGTCATGCTGGCATTTTTGGGTTGCATATGATCTTCTTACTCTTCTTGTAAGGCCATTAGCTGGTTTAACTTGAATGAGCTAGTTCTACAGTTAATAAAGGATAAATTTCTTTACATAATTGTGCAGATGAATACCCCTGCATATAATATAAGGTCCCTTTCTCTAGAACTAAATGTAGTAAGCTGCATGTGTTACTATATTTTAAATTACCAAAGTACTATAATGTTTTTGTAGAAATACTTAGAGGCGGCCCTCAGTAAACATAATGCAGCACCTCAATGACTATTTCCACTCAGTTTGGCCCACTTTTTCATTTCAGATTGACATGCCTGCTGTATGGGTTCCTTTGTATCAAAGGCAAGTTGCAGTCGACATATAGTTTAGATATGTTGGGTTTTGAATTGACTTGAATAGCTTTGTTCCACAATGGTAACAGGCACTTTGGAGAACCTGCAGCAAAATGCATGACAAAGCTTCTAGTGTGAACAGGCACTGACAGAAACAAAATCTGATTATGCCTTTTAAAAGGACTATTTACTGTTATGTTCCCCAAACCTGGTACAGTGAAACTCCATCCAACACCTTTCTTCAGTTTTGAATAGAGTTGGAAAATGTTAGAACGTATGGTTTTATTGCTATCTGTGCCACCATTGGAGCCTGTTTTGATGGGCTTTTGTTTGCCTCATATGGGTTTTGAATTCCTATACATGTCCACAGAAATGCGAGACTAACTTGAAGCTGATCAATTGCAGATGAGAAAGAGGTCAGCAGGAGGTCTATTGTACCTGTCATTTAATTCTGATTGATCTCAGAAGCATCTCAAACATGTCCACTCATACCATCGACACAAGTGCAAAGCCTGTCAACACAGGCCCTTAGAGAGTATTCACTTCCCATTTTAGTGGCAGGTGGTCACAGACACGAGAAACTAGCGGAAATTTCTCAAACAGGAACACAAAGCGCAATAATATTTTTCATAGACGGAGGAAGAGTCTTTTAGGTTTTTATTGTTGTCTGTGGCCCTGTTGGAAGATATCCCCCTACAACCATTTTTGGTCACCAAGGCAGGAAGTGATTGAAAATCTACTCCTTTTCTACAAACAGTAATGAAAGTTTAAGTTTTCCATACCTTACACAAATCTTAAAGAAAAGCCGTTGCCTAGTTTGCTGAAAGAATTATATATTACTACGGTAGCCATAAAAAATATTATCCCTTGAATCTAAATATACAGTAATTATACACTATTGTTTAAACAAATGTGGAAAACAACCTATTAATTTGTTGGCCTCCATAATCTTCTCTCAGCTCAGGTCCACTTAGATGGTTCTATAATAGTTCTATCAGCTCCTACTGTAAATCCTGTCCCCTTGTTCCTTTTTTAACCCCATCAATACTAATTCCACAGACGCTCAGAGGATTATTCCCCTTGCAATTCATTCTACTGGAAAAGGTTTTAGGTATATCGGCGATAGGAGCACAATTTCACAGCTCTTAAGAACACAAATCCCAAAAGCTGGATATGGAGCCCCAGTGTTTAGTAGAATGGCTAAAAATATGAGGCATGTGACAATAAAATCACCTTTAAATGATCTGTTATTACCGCTGACAAAACAACTCACAGAAAACAGCTCAAGAGACAAATCCTATCTTACCCTTAAATGCTCTATACAAGGCAATTCAACAACAGTGTACCAAACAATAGCTGCTGAGATGTATACATAACAAAGGCATTATTCAAGTCTGTTAGATCCTTTATGTAGAGAAGTGACAAGAGATCATCTGATTACACACCCTTTTATTTGATGTTTTTCTCTGCAGAATTTTAGTAATCACTAAACAATAGGGATAGCAGTGCTTTCTACAACCATGGCTACATCATTACATCTTGATAACAATACTACTCCTCCCTTTGAAGTACTGTAATCTAATGCCACAATCATGCTGACAAATGTCTTGCTCACAAAACCATTTGTCCCATAGTTGTAGTACATTCAGATTCAGGGAATTGATAAAACTATTAGCAAACCACATACGCTGTTTGTTTAGGCAAATTTTTTTCATGTAGTACAGTGTGTTAAGCTGACCATACACTGAAGGACTGAATGAGAGAAATCACTTGACTCCCCCATTAACGCTAAACGGCATGGTTGCACAAGTCTTCCATACTGGCTATCGTATTTTGACAGCCGACACCCATAATGGATATAACAATAGATTTTAAGTGTTTCTAAAGCCAAAACTGGTTTCTTTTTCTTCTAGTTTTGGAGTGAGTGGGGAAGAGTTAAAACCCCTGTCATATTTCTATTGCTCTCTGTGGCTCCATTGGAGAGATTCACCTCTCTATATTTTCTCTTGAACTCACTGGAACTGAAAGTGAGGGAAACCAAAAATTAGTTGTCACCAGAAAAGGAATACAGGAGGGGAGATGATCCTATGGGAACACTAGCTCCAGTGACAACCATCTGAGAGGGGAATTACCTCACTTTCAATAGATTTGCTCTAACGTCCTGTTGCATCTACAGTACCAAGAGTGAAGGGGAATCTCTCGAATGAAAAACGGGTGGAAACAAATAGACAGGGGTTTCTAACCATTCCCTATTTAACGTAAAATAAAAGTTAAGATATACTTTAAACTGCTTTAAAACGCCTAGATGTACAGTATAGATGATTACGTAGATGACTGGCGATTCACTATGTCAGTTTTCAGCTGGGTATAGATAAAGAATTGGAGGTGTTACCATAACCTTACCACTATATGATCTTATGGTAATGTCTGGCACACGCTATTCATTCAGGAAAATATTGACTTTGGAGATGGAAAAGGCAGGTCTCAAATCTACTACTAAAACTGTAAAAAGGTCTCTCTGTGAATGGTCAGCTTTAGCCATATCTAATTCAGATTTCTGAATTTGCAGGCTGTCTACTTTATCTAAGGGTCATCATTTCACACTTCTGTGTATGCAGAAACACACAATTTTAGGTTTTTACGATCCTATAGATTCATGCATAAGAAGAATGAAGAAGCATTCATAATAGGAATTTTTCCATGGTGCAGATGGTTTTAAAATGCACATAGCTGTATGATACCTGTGTTTTTCTGCATTATCATTCAGGCTTTCTTGAAATATATACATGTACAAAAATGCTGCATGGTCTAGTAAAAAACATTTAATCTGCAGGGCAAATACTGTATGTAAACTATCCACAGAGAGAAATGCTTATTAGGTGTGTGGTAGTGACAACTGAGGTTGGATTTCTTGGTCGATTACACCGTAGTGGGTGCACCAGTGTAAGGGTAGTGGTATATGAGGACCAATTGGTCATGGGCTGTTTGTCTCCTGATTACAGTGAGGATGTTGTATATAAGACAATCTGTGAGTGTGTGGTGAGGAGCTCTTAGTACATAAAGCTATACAACTTGGTCATTTGGGGTTTTTGTAATAGAATGGCAGTGGGCAACTAACACATTTTGTGTAATTTGGCTCCCCTTCTTCAAGACAGTTGTTCCACCACCCCACTGCCCATTCACCACCAGTGCCACAACATTCACCAAATGTTTGTAGCCACCTGTGAGATCTGCCCAGCTACAGGTGGCCCATTGCATGCAGTGACATATTCATCCACTGCGTTCTGTGCTGTAACTGTCTATTTGTGTCGTTTCCCCGCTGACACCCTGGAAAGAGGCTAGCTATAAGTTGCTTATGCTGTTGTACCTTTGGAAGTCTGTAAGTGCAATCATTTTTAAACTACTTGATAAATAAAACATTTTACATCTGCACTTAAATCCTGTCTTCTCTCCTTTGGTCGGTCTCCCCCTCGGCTTTCTGGTTGATCCCTCCGGAGTGTTCCCCAGCCTTGGAGGTTATTTAATTATCGCCGATGAGAGGAAGTGTAGCCTGACGGCAGGAGAGGACAGAGAAACTTACAGAGAAGGTTTCCTTTTTCTATTTTGCGGACGCATCAATGGAAGTATAAACAAAAAAGACACTGGATTTCTAATAACATTCGGTAAAAAATAGACTATTGGTGTTACAACCCTCGCTTATACAATTTTATATTTATCCACCTATATTTATTCACTTTATACCATTAGATGTGGTTTTAGATGTGTTAGATTGGTTATAAATCAGTCTTCCTTTAAATTATTGTCCTTTTTACTTATTGTTGCCGATTGCCAGACTGATTAATTTACCTGGTTTATAATTCAACCATTTAGTATCCACATTGTATTTTCACTATATGGCACACATATGCATTATTCATTAACTTATTTAACTTATCATATTTAACCAATCAGTTTTATATTCGTACCTTCACCATATTTATATGACACGTGTATTTATTAACGTTCATGCACATATGCACCTTTGGATTGCATTTAGTTGCAAGTAGGATTTGATCACTTATATTGGTTTCGTTTGTGGTATAAATATAGCACGTATCACAATACCAAGCGCAGCACACTGGTTCACAATTGTCTATTTACAGAGTATAGAAACATGGCTACGTGTAAATAAGAACAGTCTGCTTGTTTAATATATACCAACAAAGTAACTGACATGCATTTGCATAAGTGCACAAAAGAAAGTTGAATGCATTATGGGATTACACTGAAGACACAAGCTGATTTTATGCAGGGTACAATTTATGCTAAAATGCGCAAGAAAAGATGAGTTTCTGGGTTACATACTGCAAAATATACATTTTTAAGAATAATAAAAATAAATTTATTTTCAGAACAGATTCATTTCAAGGAGTCTGAACAAACACCAGTGTACTGAAGAACTAAGGGTTTACGAAGATGCATGTTTCAAGGCAATTACATGGCTTCCCCCAAGGCTTCATTGTAATATATGTTCAATGCATGGCCAAGGCCAAGACTTGTAAATGTAATATCACAACGTATGTGCTCCAAGAGTAAATAATTACTAATTCTTTACATGTGTGAAGTATATCTACAATACTGAATAATGGATATTTTAAGCAGTCTGAGGATGGTTCCAAGTCATTAATGGTCCTTGTGGTCTAGTGTTTGATTTTCTCCGTGAGATGTAGGTAAAAGTATTACAGCAGGTGTGATAGGATCAGTTAATTGACAGGCCTGATATGTAGACCCACAGGGTTCAACAAGGTTGTAGTCGAGACCTAGTTTTTATTCAACCTCTACATTAATCCACTTACTAACATACTCAGGGGACCGGGAATGCAGTGTTATCTCAATTATTAACGGAAAGGTTGACCTTCTGTTATACACAGATGATTCCGAAAATTTTCTGTTTGCAGTTACTTTCTGGTCTAGCGAGACAGCTGCTTGTGTATTCCTCAGTGAGATGCTGATTGGAACTCAAAGAGTATTTGGGCTGGACAATGGCTCACCAATTTGGGATACAGAGGGATTATCCACCTTTTTCAGTAGAGACAGAATGGATATGATGGAGATCTTCTTAGCCTTTCAGATGTTAATCCTTCCTTCCTTCATTTAATATTGGGATAGATGCAAACAGAATTAGTTGATGTTTTGGCACATTAATCACTTTGTGTTAATGTGTATAAAAAGGAGAACAATGAATGTTTCTAAATTTCTTGTAAGTGTATATAAAATATAATCTTTCCGTATGTAGATGGTGAATGCAATGAGACAGTTAATACTTGATCCCATAACAAAAGTATATTTTGCATACACCGAACACTATCCACCAATACTAAAGGAAATGTGTCATGATTTTGCAAATGTTTTTCTTTCTATTTTTACCTTATTATGGTCAGGACTAAACAATATTTTATCTTTAATTAGGCACATGTGAAATATTATTAATATTTTATACTTTTTTTAGCCAGCAGTTGGAGCTTTAGACTGTTTTTTTGCCCCATTTTGCCTTGTTGTAGAAGCCTATTACTTACAAAGCTTAAAGTAGTTCAACTGAACTTTCATTTGCAAGTGAATGAGTCAGAGTAGTTACTTGTCTCCCCCTCTTTGAATGCCCACCAAGATTTTAGAAAGAGTGTGTGTGATTGAAAGCAGAAAACTCCTAAAAGGGAATTTATCAAATCTGGAGTAGACAGAATCTGGAGCAGTCGCCCATGGCAACCAATCAGGTTCTATCTTTTTTTTATTTAAAGCTTATTTGAACAAATTGAAGAGAGAAGCTGATTGTTACTGTGGGCAACTGCTCCAGATTCTACCTACTCCAATTTTGATGAATTCCCCCATAGTGTTCTAGGAATGCTTTGTCATATATTACACGCATTAAATATTCAAATAACCAAGGAAGAAGAAGAAAGAGTAAAAATCAAATATAACACTTATAAACCTAAACAAGAAAACAATTTAAATAATACTGATCTAAAACAATTACAGTGTGTTACCTATATAAACTAAAGCTTCCCAAAAACAGTACAGTTGGCAAAACATGGCTCAAATTTTGGGTGACCCTGCTGACACCTCTCGCCTCAACAAACTTTGACTGAAAAATCAAAGGAGGCTGGAGGAAAGTTGTAAGCTGAACAACGACTAAAGCCAATCATACAATAATACTAGACATGTATATTTTGTTTAGTTCCTAATAGATATGTGTACGAATTTCATGAAATTTGGACATTCGGATGCATCCGAATTTCCAAATTCGAATGCGCTTGAATAAATGGACCTTTAACGAAAATTCAGATCCGTCCAAATTTCATTCAAAACATAATTTGGACATGTAACTGTTCTCTGGCCAATCAGATGGGGTTTTTTTTTTTGGCTGTTGGGTGTGGCATTACTGGCACGGTCATGTGACTTCATTCCAAAAGGAATATTCAGACGGATTCGAAGTCCAAATAACGAACCGAATCAAATTTCAGATTAGGAATACAAGAATAAAAATCCAAATGGGTCCAAAACAAAACATCTTTTGTGCGGTTACATGTCTAAATAATACCATAACCCTCAGGGGAATTGAGTGATTTCTCTAATTCATCCTAGCTGTATTAGAACATAGGTACGGATTGCTCTCTCAAACGTTACAAACGATCCCTTACCGTACCATTGCTGAATGCGGCTCGGGCCTGCATCCCTATCATCTGGAAACGTAAGAATCCACCCTCCCTTCGTATGTGGATGACGAAAGTAGATGAAATATACCGCATGGAAGACCTCTCCTCATCCCTTAACAACACGGAGGAGAAATTCAGGTCCACTTGGAACGCTTGGCTAGCTTTCCAGCACTCTGATACCTACACAAGGGAAATGCTGTCAGCCCCCCGGAACGAATCTGAATGCGAATCCGCGAGGGTGCTCCCGAGCTCGTCTTCCCCTGTCGTCGGGTCGGAAGGGTAGCCCAGCCTCTGTCCACATATCCTTCCTCCATACCCCTGGGTACTGCTTAGCTCAAACCTATCTATGACCCTGAAGTCACCCTGCTAAATGTACGGCCTCTATACGCCCCCATCCTTTCCTCTCTTATGCTCCCCTCTATTCCTACCCTTCACTTTTCCCTCTAGGTCTCCATCTCTGTGAAACCGAATCTGTTCACCATAGTTAAGTGTGCTACTTACAACTTTTTGCACAAGTTTTGTTAACTTACACCCTCCTCTCCGGACACGATGATCTGCGACCAGATTGCTAGTACCTAGGATGATGCACATACTCTTCCATTTAGAGGAATATGGACCTGATACACAGATGTAATGTAATAATTGGAGATAGTGTAGCAGTCCCTGTGCCGGTACATGATATGATACTGTTATGTAATTCTCACGCTGATCTGGACGCAATGCACAACAATGTATAGTTATATGTTATGTGGTCATACTGTGACCGTGATTCTTTTCTGTTTGACTGCCCATCCTTATGTGTCTACTTTGTACGTATTAATAAAGACGTTTTTGAATTAAAAAAAAAAAGAACATAGGTACGTTAGGAAAGGTGTGTTGGAATGCTATCCAAAACAGATAGCAACACAGCAACACAGCGCACCCATGCACATAACGTGCCTTACTGCAACACAATTCTTTAAATCCAGTGTTAAGCTGACTGCACTTAAAGTGACATTAAAGGCAAAAAAAAATTTCCCTCCCCCCCATGTAAATGTTAGCACTTACCTTAAATGATGTCTCTTTTTCCGATCTTCCTCTTCTTCCCCCATGTTTTCATCTGTCCCTCCAGCGGTGTGACGTCACTCCGATCCAGCGCTGACTGCCCTGTCTCTCCGATCCAGCGGTGTCTGCAGGCAGGTGCACGCGTCCATAGACTTACCTTGCGTCTCTGCTCGTCTCCCGGCCGAGAATCGGAACTGCGCATGCGCCCGCCCCAAGATCCTTTGCGGCCGTACAAGCAGTTCCTGATTCTCGGTGCGGGAACGAGCGGTGATAACGAGGTAAGTTTTAAATGATTTTAAGTGGTTTTTTTTTTAACACTTATTGCCTATATCTACTGCAAGCTAGCAGTAGATATAGGCAAAAACAACCGGAGGGTTTAGAACCCCTTTAAGAGGAAGAATCAGTTGAGGAATCTCCCTCTATATTGTAGTCAAAATGAACCCTTGCAAGTTTTGATGTACAAAAACTGATATGAAATTCAATATTTTACAGTTGGCACTGAAATAGCTATAGAGGGTAATTTTCCAACACACACACCTTTTTCAGTGACAACTGTCTACGGGATTTTTTTTTTAGAATTGAACAAGTGACTTTGATAGGCCACAATCCAGAATAAGTTCAGTTGAATCTGATTAACTGTCTAAGGGGGTCCTCCTCCCTCTGCAGAGCTTTTCCTCTCACTTTCTGTTATGTCTCTGGGACAAAAAGCGAAGGGGAAACATCTGACTGACATCTTTTTAAAATCTCCCATCCTATTCTCCTTTTCTACATGCAGCAAATGTTTGGTGCTGGTGGCCAGCTTTGAGTCTTCCCTGCTCACCTATACCCAGACCCTCTACCAGAGAATAGAGAATGGGTACTCCCCTGCCCCTCCATCAAAGGATGGACATTGGGATTTGGTACCTCCTGCCCCTCCATCAAAGGATGGACATTGGGATTTGGTACCTCCTGCCCCTCCCCCATTTTGTGGAGGTATGACTGCACCCAAATGGCTTGCAAACATTAGACTGTGTATAAATGGTTATACATAGCAAATGGGAGAGCACCGTATTTTAGGCCACGTTCTGCATTTTTTTTATGCAGTGAGGTTCCAATAAGTGCATTTTAGAAGCATTTTACACACATTTTCCATTGGTTGATATTCATCCATATGGAAAATGTCTTTGCTGGAAACTGAACCAAAGATTCAGCAAACAGGACTAAATGACTGTACAGTGTACAATACAACCGGACTTTCTCTGCCAGGAGTAACAGGTGCAGCATGAAGCCACTGCCAGTCAGGCTGTTCAAATTAATGTCAGTGGCTGCACACAGATGTACACAAATAAACATGAATCTGAGCGTCTACATGTGTAGAGACCATATGCGCCTCTCCGAATGCAGACACAATGCTTTCTGTACACATGTAGTTGCTCTGATTTGTGTACATTTGTGTGCAGCTGCCATTAATTTTTACAGGCTGACTGGCAGCAGCTGTGCACTGTACCTGTCACTCCTGGCAGAGAAAAAACAGATGCATGTTATGCTATGTGGCCATTTACTGTGGCGTGCATGAGCCCGTATGCACTGCACTAAACACAAATCTGTGAAGGTGGCCTAGTAATTATTGGAAAGTTTGCTTGAAAGTAATTATTTATTTATCTTTTGTACAAACTTCCTGCACTACGTTTTCATAATATACATATACAATATACATATATAGATAGATAGATAGATAGATAGATAGATAGATAGATAGATAGATAGATTTTATACACACTATATTACCAAAAGTATTGGGACGCCTGCCTTTACATGCACATGAACTCTAATGGCATCCCAGTCTTGGTCTGTAGGGTTCAATATGGAGTTGGTCCACCCTTTGCCGCTATAACAGCTTAAGCTCTTTTGGGAAGGCTGTCCACGGTCCTAGAGTGTCTAAGGGAATGTTTGACCATTCTTCCAGAAGCGCATTTGTGAGGTCAGGTACTGATGTGGGATGAGAAGGCCGGGCTCGCAGTCTCTGATCTAATACATCCCAAAGGGTTGAGGTCAGGTGCAAGCCAGTCAAGTTCCTCCATCCCAAACTCACTCATCCATGTCTTTATGGACCTTCTTTGTGCACTGGTGCACAGTCATGTTGGAACAGGAAGGGGACATCGCCAAACTGTTCCCACAAAGTTGGGAGCATGAAATTGTCCAAAATGTCTTGGTATGCTGATGCCTTAAGAGTTCCCTTCACTGGAACTAAGGGGCCAAGCCCAACCCCTGAAAAACAACCCCACACCATAATCCCCCCTCCACCAAACTTTACACAATGCAGTTTGCCGAGTACCGTTCTCCGGGCAACCACCAACCCCAAACACGTCCATTGGATTGCCAGACAGAGAAACGTGATTTGTCACTTCAGAGAACACGTCTCCACTTCTCTAGAGTCCAGTGGTGGCATGCTTTACACCACTGCATCCGACGCTTTGCATTGCACTTGGTGATGTAAGGCTTGGATGCAGCTGCTCGGCCATGGAAACCCATTCCATGAAGCTCTCTATGTACTGTTGTTGTGCCAATCTGAAGGCCACAAAAAGTTTGGAGGTCTGTAGCTATTGACTCTGGAGACAGCTGGTGACTTCTGTGCACTTCAGCATGCACTGACCCCTCTCTGTCATTTTACGCGGCTATATATATATACACACACACTGTATATATGATATATATAAATATGGTTATTTACATTAAAGCAGAAGGGCTGGGTATGCAAATAGCATGGAAACTTTACCTCTGACTGTCATGTTCCAGTCACTCTTTCTTGCTTCTCCACAACCACCGCTGCCATCTTCTCTCCAGCTCCTACTGCTGCTGGTGTCTTCCTTGTTCAGCCATAGGGAAGCCAATAACCCGCACAAGAATGATGGAGTTGCATCCTCGCACCACCAGGCTCCACTCTTTGGCATCTCACACTGTACACTGCAAGCGTACACTGAAAGGCACATGCCCAGCAGGCATTGTTAGTAAGGTTAGTAATTCAGCATATTACTCTAAAAAACACTAAATATTGTGGCACTTTAAAATACATGCAGACATCATTGTATTATATCCACATAAAGGCAACATACACCCTAGATCAAATGCCTGTCTTCCTGCTTTCAAACACAGCAGCTCAGTGTATCCACCTCAAGGTCAGATAAAGCCAGGAGGCTGAGTCTTACTTTGCATAAGACCCTACAAAATTCCACTTCTGATTGAATTGTCAGACTTGTATGTGCATATACATTTCTTATCAACTCTTCAAAACACATTCCTGCTATGTTATACTGGTATACAATCCCCAGGTTGTGATCTATCTCCTATTTTAAATAATGCTACAAACGCCTGCTTTATGGAGGCCCCCGGCTAAAAGATGTAGAATTCTTGAAGATTAAAACTCTTTGACCTAGCTAGTTTAAAATTCATTTCTGGTTTAAAGCTAACTCCACTATGTAAACGTGGAATTTTACATGTGAATTGCTAGAAGGAACTAATGCATATGAAACTTCAGGTTGTTTGATGACCAACTGAAAACAAAATACTATATACAAAATCAGGCCCATTGCTTGTTATTCTGAAGTAGCCAAATAAAAATATACTATTACATGAAATAACCATGTCATTGGGAAAAGTGTTGTCTGTCTGCATTGAACTAACCACAGGCTGAAAGGGAACAATGGCAAGTAAGTATCTTACATATAGGGGTATATTTAGCAAACATTTACTGGGCATTTCACCCCAAAAAATAATAGATATTTGCCCAAGTGACATTTGATGAGATTAGCCCTTCATATTTATCCTATTTACAATAGGATGAATGTTCACCAGGCAAATGCAGCTGCCAGCGAATAGCCGGCCAATCTCAGATGTACAGTATCTGTGAAAAATATTTCCTAGATTTTTCCTGAAGGCCTATCTGCCGTCGGTAGCTCTCCATGGTACTGAAACTATGTTTATGCATATTTTCAGCACTAGGAGGGTTCAATATAATTTTGTTCAATGTAAAATGCAAGAGGAAGAGTTAGCTCTAGGAAAGGGGAGGGGGGGGGGGTGTAAAAGTGTATGTAAGGTGAAGAAGGTAACATTTACCTTTTCTTACACAGGGTGAATGTTACAGTAATAAAATTTTTCATATAGAGGAACAGAACTCACCAAGTGTGAGATAATGTCATTTTCACTGGGTTCATTCTGGGTGAATTTTCACTAATTTGGATTAATATGTAGAATGAATTTTTACCAGACTTTTGTGGGAATTTGGGGTGAATTTTGGGAGAATAAAATTGCTCATCAACATTTTCTAAACTTTTTCTCCAAAGTAAATGGGGTTGATTTACTTAAGGCAAATAGGCTGTTCACTTTGCGAGGGAATTTGCACTTCTCGGCGGAAGCTTGCCATAGAATAGTGAATGTGGTGGAATTTTACTTTGCAAAGAATACCCAATCATGTGCAAGGAAAACTTAAAAAAATATATTTTTGATTGTTGGATGATGGAAATCAGCAGAGCTTCACCTCATTACCTAAACTAAGGGTAAGCTTCCTCTGCAAATTGAAAATTCTCTTACATCGTGAACAGCCTATTTGCATTTAGTAAATCAACCCCGGTATGTCACTTTACCAATTCAGGGTAAAGTGACAGGTTCTTTTGATATAGGCATCTCCCACCCATTGATACTCACCTTTGGCCAACAATAATCCTTGTGTAAGCTCTGAGTCGGTCAGTAATGGAGCTTACATAGGGTTAAATTATTTCTCCCCTGCCACTCATGACAGCACCTAAGCACTTCATCCTGGGAGGAAGGAGAGAAGGTCCCATGCTCCTCCATATGGAGTGCCCCTTTGCAGACAAATGGAGTGGTGAAGGAGCTTGGTGAGTGTTGAAGAGTCCTCTATCAGTAGTTCCTGTCACTTTGCCCTGAATTCTCTTGAAACAATCCTTACCTTTTTCTGTTCTAAAATACTTAACTTCAGCAACAATATTTATCATAATGTCAGTTTTCCTGCATGCTGAAATATTTCTAACACTTTGCTTAAAGCCCATTTCCAACCTTACAAGCTATTTTGAAAAAGCATATGCCAGCAATGTACACTGAGTATACATGAAGCAGGCATATACAGTTGCTGTATATGAACTCAGAAACTTCTTTTTTTGTTACCTTTCGTCTTCATAGCCACATGGAAATGGCTGCCTCTGTGCTGTGCAAGCAATATGTGTATATTAGAAATGAGCTCTGTTTGTGAGCTCAACACTAACGCCCCGACTCTTCCCGGACAGTGTATTGTGTGCAAAGGCAGAGCAGGTGTTTAGTGATCGTGGTACAATGCATCACAGGGAAGGAGGCAGCTGTTCACAGTCTTCTTTACAATCTGACCCCAGTATCAGACTGCATTTCCTGTAGAGAAAATTTAGAATTTGTAGGATTACGGCCTAATAAAATCTTCATTACAAAATGAAGAAAGCCTGCAATGTAAGTCATGAAAATGTGCACATGTATACATCATCACTGCACCTCTACATTACCATAATAAATACTAATTACTTACAAAAGTGGAAATGAACTTTAAAAAAAGTTTTGTCTGGAGTTGCTCTTTAATAATATTAAGTTCCTTATGTGTGTGTGCATGAGTTCTTATTAAATGAGTTGTTAGAGCATTAGGCGACCATTCGGTGTCCTTTGAGGACTGTTCTTTACTTGGAGCTCACATTGCTGAACTGATGGGTCATTATCGTGTCTTCCTTTCTAAAAAAGAAAATTGTCCTTTCCCCAGAGACAACAAGAAGAAAGCAGTTCTGTCTGTAGCAGCTTAAGGGAACATTTTACATCTAGCTTTGGCCTCTGGCTCTTGACCTGACACGATTTCTGAATCTCATATAGTCATCAGAGCTCACATTAATCCATTCTACTTTCCCAGCTACAGTATATGTGTGAAAAAATAGCAGAATGGTAAAAGAAAGGTAGACACTTATAACATAAGCCAATATTAAAATGTATAACATTACCAAAATAAATAAACACCACAATAATCACGATAGATGCATTTTATTTTACTTTATTCTTTCATTGATTTTAGAAAGAACCGTGCACCTAACATGCATGGTCAGCTTATTTAACAAGGATAATCTTCCACATGCCAAACTACATTAAACTAAAAACACTACACTAAAATAAAAAATGTGGAGTAAAAAAAAAGTCCGTTTTTATACTTACCACACCACCAGCTTCCATCTGGGGCACCTGCAGCACAGTGCAGGAGTTTCTTTTTCGTGTGATTTTGGCTACTTGGTATTCCCTGAGATTTCATTGAAAGGATGGTGATGTCACCCCCTGCAGTACAGAAGGTGAGGGAAAGGTAAATATACCCAGACCCAATTGATCTCTCAGTTAACGTTAGTTGCAATCATTGCATTTGTGTTAAAACAAAAGGTGTACAAAGCCTTACAGTTTGTTTTAAATAGCCACAACTAGACATGTGCATGGAATAATATTTTGTCTCTAACGAAAAATGAAAACTAAAAACATTTTTCATTCGTTTCTTCCCCTCTGCTCTACCCTAACCATCCCATCTTCCAAAGACCCCCTGCTTTCCAGCTCCCTCGTCAACTCCTCCCATGCCCACCTTTAGGACTTCTCTAGAGTCTCTACCATCCTATGGAACTCTTTACCCCAACCTGTCCGACTATCTCCCACTCTGACTGCCTTTAGGCGATCCCTTAGACTCATATCTTCAGGGAAGCTTATCCCACTTCAACCTAATCACTGAACTATCACTTTCTCAAACAATTCATCCCCACGCAGCTCCCTCCTCATGTATCACTTGCCCCTCCCTTTTATATTGTAAGCCCTCACAGGCAGGGCCCTCTTTACCATCTTGTCTTGCATTGTATTGTGATTGTACTGTCTTCCTTAAATTGCTGGCGCTATATAAATCCTGTATAACAATAATAATAATAGTTTCATCAAGCAAAATTGTATGCTGTTTCAGATTTGAAGGCAACGAGCCTCCGAATCCAAAACTGCGAATTGACACTGAAGAACACGTGGCCTCCATCTTGGAGGTGGAGCGCATGATGTCATACGCATGTTTGGGCCTGCCATCTTGTAGTATATCTTGGTATACACCAAGATGGCAGCACCCAAACATGCATATGACATCACCTGCCGCCGTGATGTGTAATGTCAAGTGCCCCACCTCCAAGATGGCGGTGCACATTCTGCCATCTAATTTATATATGCCCAAATATAGTTTTTCTATATTCGGACATTTAATAAATTCAGTATTTCGGATTCAGATGAACCACTGAATCAACTGAATTTCACTAATTTGCAGATTCGTTCGAATCCGAATGTACAGGTCTAGCCACAACCTATGTAGAAAAGCCTGTCCTCTGCCAGTAGCTGGTGAGTGGTACCCTTCCCTTCTGAAGGGATGCAGTGACCACTTTGCAGTTCTGACATGGCCCCTGATGAGTCAGAGCTCTCCAATCAGCAGGGAGCAAGAGCTTTGCTGATCACAGAGCTATATGTCGGATTCAGTAGGGGGCATGTCACACCTTTGCAATAAGTCCCCTGCTTTCCCATAGAAAGCAAAGTTCCCACTCTAGTTGGTTTAGAAAGAAAACGAACTGTAAGACATTGAACACCTTTTGTATTAATGCACCTGAAATGTATTTAGCTAATATAAACTGAAGGTTAATTCAGGCTTTAACTAGCTTTTTTTTACCCACACATTTTAGTGCAGCGTTTTGGCAAGAGGGAGGGGGTTCTGAGTAAGGTGACATTGCTAGTACTGCAAAGTCCATTTTAAGTTTTATATTTGGTTCTTTAACATATATATGAAATCTCTTTGCTTTAACCTGACTGCTGGCTTTGCATTGTAAGCGATTCTGGTGGCTGAGCTGCTGCTACCGGTAGAACACTTCCGTGGGCCTGTAAACTGGTTAAATTAAGATAATTGTATTTGTTACTGAAATTTTGGGTTTGAGTTGCGCTATTATCATGCGGCACAAACATTTGCAACTGCCACCATTTTATTCTACAGGGTCTGTGCTTTTGAGGAAATTTCGGGGGTCGGGGGTGAAGAAATTTTCAGTCCTAAAATGTGGATTATAACATGCGTGTAAAAAACACTCTGGCAGCGAAAGGGTTAAAAAGAAAAATGTAATTCATGACAAAGGTTCCCAGTACACTGTAGGTTGGCAAAAATCAATGCACAGCAGTTTGCTTTGCTAGTAGTGCAAGGTCCACTTGGTATTATATTTCATTCTTCACTAGCTAAATACACTCCTTGCTTTAAAAATCAACAGTTAATAGATGAAAAAGGGTTCGCAAAATGGGCTAACAAAAATTAATGCACAGCAGCTTGCTTTGCAGCTCAGTTTATCTAATTGAAACCTCGTACTTATTGACTGATAAGGGACGAGTCACTGCGCTAATGACAAATGAGGTCTGTAAACAACAGACTGGTTATGTAAAAAGGTGATTAGAGCTCCACCTGCTGGTTACATAGAATATTGCATGATATTAAATATAATGTAATTTTAGCAGACTATAACTGCAACCACACCTTTTTTCAGTACAGTGGAAAGGGTTAGCACCTCTTTCAGGTTATTATTTATTAGTCTATTGTCACAGGGACAGGGAGTACAGTGAAATCTCTCCAATCGGGTCAGAATTTCTTTTAATCTACTGTTTAGCCTTGACCATAATAAGCAAATATATACAAAACCACTATACATTCCCTTTAACTAATAACCATTGTATAGTACTGCAAAGACCTCATGTACATATATATTTACAAACTTTGCATGGAAAAAGGGTATTTTAAAATATTAGCATGCATTGATAGGATTATTTACATCAAGCCGATCTATTTATATGTATATGTAAAAAAGAAATAATTGAGAAGTCTACACATTCTCTTCAAGCCACCAGAAGCTATGTGGTTATATTTTTAAACACACACAATAATAGAACCATTTACCAAGCATACCTATGGTATAGGGCTGTGTTTTTTTACAGCTGAAATTGCATTTTGCTGTGTAAGTTTTCAGCATTGCTTCCTCTTGGTCTAATGTAAGAGCACATTGAAGTCGTACTTGTGAGAGGAGGTGGTAATATAAGAAAGAAGTATTTCCCACTGGGCGATGTGAATAGCGCTTGGAGCAGGGAAGCCAGATGGCTGATGCAGAATCTTCTGCTGAAATACATCTCTATTCAAGATGATGTTGCACTCTATTTTGTGTCTGGGCTGTCAATATAACTCTGCCATGGTATTTAAATCACATTAAGCTTTCTTTTATTCATATACCCCCTTGTGATTTTTTTTTCTGGATACAATGAATGTGCTTGCTTACAACCAGTGGTAGGATATGCTAGAATTAGTAGGTGAATTTAATCCCTTTGGGGACCATAGCTCCAACTCATGCATATAATGTCCAAAATTCTGTTTTATGTCTTGTGATTGATCACATAAATAATCTTTCTGATTGCTAAATTCAATTTATATTCCTTTACATTGCTGGAAATAAGGGCATTCTTAAGTCACGGGGGCTGACAACTATTGAATATGTAACTTTACTTAAATGCAAGAAAAACATTTTTTTTTTCTGCAAACCACATTATACAAATCAGACACACATGACAAGACGAGAGCCTTGTTATAACAAGCCTGTGCCTGTTACACAGATTCCAAGTGCATAACAGAAATATAATTCTCAAAGACATTGTTTTGATGGTTCATTTTATTATATCATTTATATTAAAATACTACTTATTTTAAATGGCAATAATGTATGCAACTTTGTTCAAAGTATAAGATGACTTGACTCTGAAATGCAGAATTTATAAAAAAGGAATGATTTATTTGAAAATCACATAATTTACATAATATTTTAATGTCTGAATATCAGTTCCATAGGAGCTTATGCCTTAGAACTTAACCCTTTCGCTGCCAAGCCCTCCGGAACATTTTTCATACTGAGAACCTGGTGGAACCGCCATGATATCCCAGCGGCTCCGCCGGGTTCAGCATCTCCTGGTTACCTTGTAACCAGGCGCCCTGGACTGTCATGAGAGCTTGGTTCCACTGTCACTGCTAGCTCCGTGGGGGGGCGCCCGGTATTTTTTAAAATAGCGGTCATCAGCTTATAGTAGAACTGTAAATGCCAGGTCCGTACGGCGTACTGAGCTGGCCAGCTGGAAGCACTTTTGTAGCTCCGTACGACGTACGTCCTTGGCAGCGAAAGGGTTAAAGGCAAACTAAAATGGTATATATAAATATATTGTGTATGTGTATATATAAAGGAATCCCAGAGCACTATGGATTATTTTAAGATACAGAGCAGCGATTCCAATGTTATGACAGGGATGTACCATCAAACCTAGGAGAAATCTTTGTGGACTTCCAGTTACACCATGAGTCCTCTGCAGTTGCGGACAGCTTGGATACTGTTGCAATGGGATCACTAGAGTGGCATCACAATGTGGGTATAGGGGGGACACCAAAATGACTGACAGCACTCAATCCACTGTTGAAAATCCCTACGGTACCATACCAGCTCATTGTATCCATGCTAGTACAATCAAGGCCTGGATTTGTAATCATGCACCGTGGGCTGTGCTGGGGGGAACATAGGACATTTCTATCATATCTTTTCTAATTGCCGGTAGATCACAATAGTCTGATTGGAAATCACTTCATATATTGCAAAGATAACAAGTGCCCCTTCAAGTTGACCGGCAGAATATTCCTTCATGGCGGCAAAGCTTATTTCTCCCTCCCTGGTCCTGATGGACTGCTCAGGGAGGGTGGGTGAACAGATAGGGGAACCGACAGAGGACTGCAATTAGCTGCAAGGAGAAGCCCACATCTAACAATGATGCAGGAGGACATTCATTGGCCGCTGGGTGACCAGGAAGGGGGCCTGCCCGCCAGCCTGATGTGAGAGAGGCACGAAAAGCCAGGAGCCTCTGAACAGGTGCTGTTGCCACTGTGTGAGCTGAAGGGCCTGAAAACAGGCCACACAGTGGCTGGCCTGGTGTTGGGTAGAGCATTTAGTGCCCATACCAGAGAGGGATAAAGCTGCTGGATGCTGTGTCTGGGCTGTGTGCTGGGGAGCCCAAGACCTGCACTGGGGCAGATGCTGTGAGTCACTATGGTACTATGAGTCACATGCTGTGCTGTATGCCAATCAGAGAATGACTGCACTGTATCTTCTGTGACACGAAGTACAGGGCAGAGCTACCAAAAGAGGCTCATTGACAGAGTGCCGTCTAGGGAGGGAGGCCCAAAGCCACCGCTTTTAGTCCAAACATAGTCCATTTCCATTATTACATTGTGCTATCATTTCCATCTGTGCTGTCATCCATACATTTTTCTGATGTTGCATTCAATTTGTCTAACCCCAAACTTCAGATTTTTTGGGTTTTGCCTATTCAATAAAGCCAATTTCAACTGTTACTGGTGTGTCAGTGATTGTTGCTCTGGGTACAGGGTGGGTCATCACTGGGAGTAGACTGTAGAATCCATCTATCAAGAGCTTCTCCTGGGGTAGCACTATGTATGCTATAGAAGGAAGAACATAGATATGAACCTAAAGTAACCGGGCCCTCCAATTTTGGGAAAAAATGATAAATACTCACCTTTATATAAGGAGGCGTAAAACAATGGCAGATCACCAGATACATTTATGAAGTCTTGATAGATTAAGAAAAGTGATGCAATGCGTAGAAGGATACACCCACAGCCTTGCAGTGACCAGAAATAGCAAAAACACAGACAATGCACCACCAAGGAGTGGGTTGTAAGTATACTCCCGCATTTAGGCCACAGCCTCATGATGGCAGAAATTACAGTTGAAGCCAAAGTAAAGTAAGGGGTGTAAAAGCAAAAAGCTGATGGTCATGTGGGGAGATTTTCTTTCTGGACAGAAGTATTTAACGTTATATCTTTGATTACCCAGGTAGCATCACCAAATCCTGCTCTGGCACTCTTATGAGTTGGTATCACTTCTTTGCCAAATGGCATCCACACATTCTTAACTCACGTACCTTAAGCAGCCAGATTTTCTATTGCCCGTTTACAGAAAAATGCAGAGCCCCCATCATTGAGTGCCTTGATAGCTACCGTTACCCTTGCCCAAATGGACCTCTCCTTTGCTAAAGCATACGGTGACTGGCCTAAATTTCAATCCTGTTGGCTTCTAGACAATTGTTGTACAATATATCTTAATATTTCTAAGCTTAACATCTGGTTCTTCATTAAGATTGACCAATAGTATTCTATGATATAAATTCTTATTACTTTTAAGTACATGACACTGTCTACATATGTACCCTGCTACTGCAAGATTATTTTCTCTTCTTTTGCTACTCTTTCAAATTAGGTTTATTCTCTTCTGTTTTACCTCTCACAATTCCCCTATGACTCCTTCCTTTTCTTTTCCCCCAAAACTACATCTTCCTCTTCCATTTTCTTGATAACTTTGCTCTTCTTACTCTTCAGCTTTCCTTCCAAATGTATTCTTTCTTTAAAAATTGATGTTGTCTTACTATATGTAGTTGATTGATGTAGTTACAGAAACTTGTTTGTTCATTGTGACTTACCCCCAATGTTTGCACTATATTTACTCAGGGACTGTATATTAAAGGGTGTTCATTATACTCTTTCCACTTATGTTCATCCTGGATTTTCACTATGTAATCTGTATCACAGTATTTTGTATCTACCTTTATTATTAAATAAAGATCTAAAGTAAAAAAAAAAAAAGCCCCCTGGAGCTTTTAGACATAATGTGCTAGTATGCACAACATATTAACACATTATGCACAGTTACCTGCCAAAGCAATCCCCTGCAGCACTACGCTACTCCCTCATGGCGCTTCCATCTTCCTCCAGGTTTCATGTCTTTGATTGGCCGTTTAATTGTCTGGGCTTCCTCATGTCAGAGCCTATAACTAGAACAACAGTGAGCAGCACAGTAATGATATTACCACATCTAGCTATCTGAGGTAGGTCTTGTACTGCAGATATACGGCTATTAGGCTGTAGGCGCTGGAATGCCTAGGTACACTCACATGCCAGGAAGTGCACTGCTATTTTTCAAGATGATTTCCAGACAAAAGGTACATTTTCAAAGTACTGCTTAGATAAAACGCTTCTAGATGTTCCGTATAACATGGCCAATCTTCACTTTGTGAATTCAGGTCCAAGGTTTCTGGTACTGGTCCATTCATATCCTTTCCGGTGAAAGAAAAATTAGTACATTTGGACTGTTCACAGTACAATTATGGATAATAATATTCTTTTTTTTCCCCATTTCATGGTTTACTTTATGGCTGTTTTTACTTCATTGCCGGGAAGACTCAAATTTCAATTTATTGCAAGGACATGGATTTGTGATGACAACACTGACATGAGCGGAGGTATAGAAGCCACGGAGGCTGCCAGACGTAATTTATGGTGTTGTGCAGTGCCCTCCAGTTTGCAGAGACTCCCGTCCTATTTCCTTCACTTTCATCAGAATGACATAAGGTAGCTAAAAACTACAATTCAGGACTATTGGCGACATTTGTCCCAAGCTAAGAAACGTAATTTACAGTACATTTTTTCTACTCTAAACAAAAGGAATCCATCTTGATTTTTGTCTCAAACATCCTGTGCTAAGGGTAACACAGAATAGGAGCTTCTTAAAGAGAACATGTTTTCTTCAATTGTCATCGTAAAAAACACTTTAAATTGCTCATACCCTCTAGACCTGATGATTTGGTTACAGACCCTTAGGGCCACACTTTAAATAAAGTATCAGAAATGCAAAATTTGATACTTGTGAAGTCCTGCACAGCAGAGCAGGATCATCCACAAAGCAACCAAGAAAGGAGCCTAGGGCCCTGTGAATGTCCAGGGGCCCCGGCTACACCTGCAGTAAACCAGGAAACATTGCAGTTGGTGAAAGCTGTCCACCTGCTGATCACTTCAAAGGGTAAGATGCACTTGCAGGCAGTTGGTGTCTAATGTGGAAGGCCATGCCAGTAAGAGGAAGGCAAATGGGGTTGCCTCTCTGTGTCTATTGCAACCCTGACAGTGTGAGTTGAAAGGATTTGTGGGGGCTGGGGGGGATGGGGGGGCAAAGCTTCTGCTTTGCCTATGGGTCCATTCTGTCTAAATATTAATCCTTTTCTGCTCCACAGCCTGTCCCCCTGCCCCAAACAGAATGCAGATTCAGCAGCCTATGGGTCCATTCTATCTAAATATTAATCCTTTTCTGCTCCACAGCCTGTCCCCCTGCCCCAAACAGAATGCAGATTCAGCAGCCTATGGGTCCATTCTATCTAAATATTAATCCTTTTCTGCTCCACAGCCTGTCCCCCTGCCCCAAACAGAATGCAGATCCAGCAGCCTGAGGGTGTGGTTAGACATCAAAGCATGATTGCATGCCATGAAATTGCCTTCTGGGTAATATTGGCAAGTAAGAAATATTCAGTGGCTGCTTTCAATGTGAGTGCTAAGTGGGAGGTTTCATGATCAAAAGCTCTAAGGCGAAAGATAACATTTACAGTGCATTACATCTTTTAAGGGATGCCATGTTTTCACCTAAAGCTCTCTGCGGACTTCAAGAAAATGAGCCAATAAGAGGACGAGATAAATAAGGATTCAAAAGGTGGTGTGTGTGTGTGTGTGGTGTGTGTGTGTGGTGGGGGGGGGGGGGG
>NW_017306715.1:233718-274002 GCF_000935625.1 Nanorana parkeri | reverse complement strand
GGGGGCGGGGGAAGAAGGATATAGGGGAGGGAAGGGGAGAGAGATAGGTAAAGGGGGGACTCAGAGAGGGTGGGGCTGAGGAGATGGGAAAGAGACTCTGAGTGAAAGAGGGAGGGGGAAATACAAATATAGAGATGAATAAAGACAATTGAACTTTGCTTTAAAACTTTAAAATACAACGTTGCTTGAACATGTGCACTATCATTGCTTACCTCTCCTCCTGAAATGACTAGTTGCTTGTCTGTAATGCTGGCCATCAGGCTTCACTGCTTTCTGAGCCACTGACCACCTCCATGTATGCAGAAGTGGATGTGATTTCACTGGCTGCATTTATGTTTAGGGTCAGTGACTTAAAAAGTATTAAAGCAATTTTTAGAATGAGGTCAGCAGTATATTTCTTCTGTTAAAGATTTCATTCTGGTAAAAAAAGTGTGACCATTTTATTTAGTCAAAGACAGTTGTCTCTCTCTGCTCAGTAAATTAAAGTAGACCTGTCATGTGAGAACTATGGGGACTGTCATTGCTGACCCCCTGGAAATGTTCGGAACGTGGCATGCAGAAAATAAAGCCATTATTCCTTATCAGCATGAGGACCAGGCAATTAGCACTTGCAGCAGGAGAGGTAAGCAACGTCCGTTCTCTGAAATTCCATAAATGACACCTGTCATCACAGTTACAGATAAATTCCCAGACCGTACGAGAGCACGGGGCTGCAGGATGATTACTCTAATAGAAGTTACAGAGCACCAATGACGCCTCTAAATACAATTTAAAGAGAACCTACTAGCAACTTTAAGAGCACAGCTAAAAGCAATGAAACATTGAGCATTTTAAATGCTTGTTTGCAGTATTTTTCCGTTCCATAAATCATTTTTTATTCACTTGCAATGTGCTTTGGAATTTGCTAGAAAATGTTACTACACCAGGAAGAGTCAGTTCCCTAGAACAGCCCCTTCCTCCTTGCATGTTACAGCCCTCTACTCTCCTGGGAGTAATTACTGCCTGTGCTGGCCCAGCTCCTCCATCTCATCAGTCATAAACTTTTATGTAGCAGCCAGGGGAGGAACTAAGGGGAATGCTAGAGATTGAGACTTGATTGAGGGCTTTACAGGTTAACATGCCTAAAATATGGTAATGCACACATAAATCGGGTAGAAATGCACATATCTTATCTAAAAGCATAGGGTAGGATAGGGAAAAGTAGGATTGGACTAGAGTATTTTCTGTCCAGTGCAATACTGTATGACAGTCAGTTCTAAGGGGTCAGAGACTTATATTAAGAACTAGGGATGCACCAATGCCGATGCGGAGCATTTGGGTGAGTACTCGTACTTGCCCAAATTCTCCGATCCTTACCCTGATACTGGAATCTCCCTCTGACTGGCATTGTCATGAGGGAGCATGGCGTGGGTTTCCCAGCAAATCAGGAAGCGAGGCGGTAGGTCATGACCTGCCTCCAGGCTTTCTGATTGGCTGGGAAGCCAGCTACATGCTGTTTTGCGACACTGCACGGCAGCCTGGCTTCCAGACCAATCAGAAAGCCAACCTGGCTTCCTGGCCGGGACCACGCTACCTCGGGATGCCGATATCTGTACTCTGCATCGTCGACAGGGCCGGATTTGCCACAAGGCCAAGCCTTGGGGTGGCAGGGAGCAGAGGGCAGGCAGAGGTGTGAAATCGTTCCAACACCAGGGACATGCAGTTTCGGGCGCCGGCAGTAAGTTGTTTTCTACATTTAGCCCTGCTTTGGGCAAATAGAGCTAAATGTAGAGCGGGGAAGCCGCTGTTTGTTTACAATTGATCTTGTCGATGTCCGGCCTACCTCTCTCCTCGCTGTACTTCTCTTCGCCGACCGAAGATCCTCAGGATGGAGAGCGGGAGCAGAGTGGAGACCGTCTGTTTAAAAAAAATAAGTAAAAAATATGAAATAATAGTTAAATTAAATAAATAAAAAGGTAATTAAGAAGTAAAAAGAAAATAAAAAAATTATAAAAAATAAAGAAAAAAGATTACAAAATTATTAAAAAAGTAAAAGATAAGATAAATAAAAATGTAAAAAAGTAACAAAATAAATAAAAATGTAAACAATAAAAAAAAAAGTGATAAAAAAGTTTTACAAAAATAAAAGAAACAATAAAAAAAGTTACAACTAATCCTGCCGCCCCCACCATCTGGTTGACATTCTCCATTAGGGGGAGGGTTGCGCATTGAGGAATCAGGCCTTGGGACAGCAGGGAGAGTATATCCGGCCCTGATCGGTGAGTACTAAGAAATATCGGTACTAGTACTGTCTGCTTCAGTTTTCATTGTTACTTTAGCATGTACTGTTTCATTGTCTTTAAACAAAATGGATGAGCTCTGAACTGTATATGATGTCAGTTAGAGCAACCTGACAAGCAATTTTTTTTAAATAAAATGTGTTCCTATTAAATAACTCCTTATTAACCTTTAGTTTACCCTAGTCAGCCTCAAATAACTCCTTCTTACCCTTTTCCCCTTAACTATAATTTCCTGATAATTTTTTTAAACCTCTACTTTTGTAACCATTATTATTTAAACTTTTTTTGTTTCGTTTTTTAGTGTCGTTTTAAAAAAAAAGTGCAAAATTGAATAAAATGTTTCATTATTCATTTTATTTTGTAAAGTTTTGCAAAGCTTTGTACTAGAATCATAATTTTACTGTCAATTCAAACAAAGAAAACGATAAAATGTATACTTTTTTTGTCTACAGTAACAATACGTTTTTAACTAACACTGATTAAAAGTAGAAAAAAGTGCTTTTTAGCTTTGTTATATTTTACTCTATTGATCACATGAAAAATATTTTTTTGCAAGGCAATATCCCCAAAAGAAAGCCTTGTTTGTCCTAAAAAACAATATATGTATTACGTTATCTTTATGAAAAAGTTATTGATGAACAAGCCCACAGCAGAAATATGGGGGTGTGCAGGTATCAGAGTGAAGTGGTTAAAGTAAGACTGTTGCCAGGCTATGGACATTTAAATATTTCCACATTTTTCAAAAGCAGTAATTTAATAAGACACAAATAAATACAGTTCTGTATTCAAAAATACATAATTAAATATGTATGTCTGCTGTGTGGCAGAGCTGTGTAAATCTCTACACTGAATGGATAGAAATACAAATCGTTTAGTAAATAAAACAGCTCCAGTAAATGTATTTATATGTTGTATTAAGCTGGCTCCCTAGATTTAAGCTGGACTTTTTAGTAGGCCTGAGTCTTACAAATTTGCTTGCAAAACACAGAGGCGGCCATTTCAAAATGAGCCATGAGGAGATGAAGAAGAGACAGCTCACAAAAAGAGGAAGGTTTGTGTGTTCATATACAGCAACTGTCATGCCTGCTTAATGTACAATAGGTTTACATTGCGGGCATATTGTTTCTTTTTTTTAACTACCTCTGCAAAAGGTGGAAATGGGATTTAAGAACTTGTACATATGTGCATTAGTCTGTTTTACAAAGTATTTTTACAGATTTTTTAGCAAGCTTCATGCCGCTTTGTTGAACTTTTTAAACAATCTTTAACTTTAGTTCGGGATGTTAAACACAGATGGCAATAGGAGTGCTGGCTGTCACTTTAAATAAGCTATTAGCACGCTTTCATCATGCTGAAACCCACTATCAGCTTGTTAAAGGTGGCAGTTGGCACTCTCTTAAAAAGTTGTGTTTACTCACTAAAAGCTTTACAAACGTTGGGTGAAAACTTGCCATACACACGTCTTTAATACAAGCTGTACCACTTATGTGCAAGGCTTAAATTAAAACTTCAGTCTTGTTGAGTAAAGAGAAAATCCAATTTAGGTCAGCTACGTCTTTAACAAACTCTAGTACAGTCTATGGTGCTTCCCGTACTGTAGTTCATGAAGATAGGTCATCCCAGTGCATGTGTTAAAATTGAACGCCAAATAGAAGGCTTTGTTCTGCAATCACATTCAGGTTCTCAATTGAATATGTCAGCAAAAATAAGATTTTTAAAATATATTTTTACAGTCTATTAAGCGACACAACAGAAGAAAATCATAGCCAATTGGGTCAACTGTCATACATCTGCAAGCAATATGTAAAGCCAAGAACTGAGGGGCGGAACCATAATGGGCGCCAAGAAAAAGATTGTGTTAAGCAAAACTTTTATTTTTACTTGATCATCCATTGAGGTGCACAACAATAGTAAATAATCATATACTATTGTGATCTCCAAAAGCAGTCCAGCCGAGAGGTGGGAAAACCCACTAAGAGATCCAACAATGTGGAATTAAAAAATATTAAATCGGTGCCTTTAAGAGAGGCAAAATAAAAGAAAGCCAACTGGAAGGGAGAAGCTACAACTAAGAGAGCGCTGCGAGACAACTCAAAGCTGCATCATCTGAGAGGAGTCTCTGAACAAAAAGGGGTTGTCCAAAAACAGGAAAATTAACAGCAACTTACAGCACACTAATAGCTGGAACAACCTAACACCTAAGAGAAAGTGAGCTAGGCCAAGTAGGCACTTGGTTAAGGAAGGAAGAAAAAAGTATGTCCAATAACAAAATTGGACTATATAAAAAGGAAAAGGCTGAAGTCTTACGCACCTAACCCTAAACTTCAGGGGAATAAAACTTGGACAACCTAGACATGTTCAAGTAAGAAATCCTTAAGGAACTGAGGCTCATAAGGAAATATTCAACCTTTGAGTTTAGGGAGCAGAGATTTCCATGGCAGAAAAGACCAAAATGTAAAAATAGAGAAACTGTGAAAGACGACCAAGTATTAACCTATAACCCTAAAAAGGGAGAGGGTACAGAGATGATTAACCCTCCTATAAAAACAAAGGTTAACTAAAGGTTGTGCCACTACTCTGAATAAAGTAATCTGCAGACACAGTACAGTATTTGGGTCTAGGGTGTATAATAATGCAAAATACAATGTTTGTAGTTCACCTACCAGGTGTCTTCAGTTCTTGCATATGTGCGCTCAGAAATGAATCTTCAGGGACCGAACGACACCACAGGCTGTAAAACAGCTCTACACTTACAGTATAAAGCAATCTGCAGTTAACAAACCAGTACATTAAATGTCTGGGGAGCACCACATGCAGAGCCCAGCGCCTGAGGACTACATTACAGGCAGGCTCCACAGCGTGGTCTGGGTACTCCCTTCATAGCAGTGCTAGGCATTACATGATCTGGATAGCTGTTGTATAGGAGGTGGGCTGAAGCAGAGTTAAAGAAATCTCTGAGACATGACAGTTGGAGGCAGTGTTATACAGCTCGATATTCTACTATTCTTGTGTCCCTTAATGCAAAATAAAGAAAAGGAAAAGCTCAGAGCAGTAAACCAAAAAGGGCACTCTTGGGAATGCGTGCAAATTTACATTATGCTCTGCGCTTTTGTGAAAACCAGTAGCCTATTGCAGGAGCAGGTAATGAGAATTTTGGGAAGAAACTGTCAAAAATTAATGAAGGTCCCTTGAAAGTAGAAGAAATAGTACAAAGAGTTCAAATATTTGGTGTGACCACCTTTTTTCTGTAACAGCAGCGCATCTCTTGGATGCACTTCCACTTAGTTTCTAAATTTACTGGTGTGGTAGGTTGTTCTAAGCATCCTGGTGACCTTGGCATAGAGCCACCACAAACTTCAGCTGACTTACTTCCTCTGTGATCCTGTACCTTGGCCATTTGGCATGGTGTCCACAAAAAACACTTTTGATACTTCTCTGGACTGTGGAGAGGTGTACCAAGGTCCCAGTGATTTATCAGTGCTTAGTAGCAGAGCTGTACTGCTCCCACTTTCAAAAGTATGCTTTTGATGCATTTCTTTTCTGCTCCACTGTTCCCATGGCTGGCCACTGCCTTTGCTGATGCTCAACCTTGTTCTTTACACCTTAGGCTCAATTCATGAAGCTTTACCACAAGGATAAGACTCTCTAAGTTAGCCATGTGACTAAGTTTTAAAACTCATTGGACTCCACGGAAAAATGATTTTCTATAGGGAAGTACAAGTACAGATACTTTTCCAGCTCCAAGACTAGACTAGACTAGAGAAAAATTCAAAAGTTAGGAGGCAGTGGCCATTTTTAAGAGCTGCTGGAATTTGTGGATCCCTGTTTTAATGTGATTTTTTAACAAATATACACTATATTACCAAAAGTATTGGGACACCTGCCTTTACACGAACATGAACTTTAAGGGCATCCCAGTCTGAGTCCGTAGGGTTCAATAGAGTTGGCCCACCCTTTGCCGCTATAACAGCTTCAACTCTTCTGGGAAGCATTCCATCTTGGCATTCAGAAAATATATAATGTTGGGGGGTTTTACGTCATTTTCAGGCCTAAAATGTGGAATATAACATGGGTGCAAAAATTGAAAAAAGGGCCTCAGTCATGAAGGGGTTAAGAGTGTGTCTATGGGAATGTTTGACCATTCTTCCAGAAGCACATTTGTGAGGTCAAGAACTGATGTTGGACGAGAAGTCCTGGCTTACAGTCTCCACTCTAATTCATCCAAAAAGTTTTTGATCGGGTTGAGGTCAGAACTCTGTGCAGGCCAGTCAAGTTCCTCCCCAGTCAAGACATGCAGAGGAAAAAAACACGTCAAAACGGATCGCAATGCAACTGAGCAGACTCACGCAGTTGTAATGCCGTTTCTGGTGTGAACTAACCCTGAAAAACAACCCACACCATAATCCCCCCTCCACGAAACTTTACACTTGGCACAATGAAGTCAGGCAAGTACTGTTCTCCTGGCAACCGCCAAACCCAGACATGTCCATCGGATTGCCAGACAGAGAAGCATGATTCGTCACTCCAGAGAGCACGTCTCCACTTCTCTAGAGTCCAGTGGTGGCGTGCTTTACGCCACTGCATCCAACGCTTTTCATTGCACTTGGTGATGTAAGGCTTGGATGCAGCTGCTCGCCCATGGAAACCCATTCCATGAAGCTCTCTACGCACTGTTGTTGTGCAAATCTGAAGGCCACACAGTTTGGAGGTCTGTAGCTATTGACTCTGCAGACAGGTGGCGACTTCTGCGCACTTTTTAGCATGCGCTGACCCCGCTCTGTCATTTAACGTGGCCTACCACTTTGTGGCTGGGTTGCTGTTGTTCCCAGTTGCTTCCACTTTGTTATAATACCACTAACAGTTGACCGTGGAATATTTAGAAGCAAGGAAATGTCACAGAACGCCTGAATCCAATGATTTGGAGGGGTGTCCCAATACTTTTGGCAATATACTGTAGTGTATATTAGGGATGCACCAATACCATTTTTTCAAGTGCAAGTACTGATAGATTTTTGTTTGTCATGTGACAGTTTTTCTAAAACAATACAGACTAATGATTTTAGGACAGTGGTGGACCACCAAAGCCAGGTCCCAGCTGCAACCACTGCCACCCTGGTAGTTCTCGTGAAAATGCAAAGTATTAGTACTGGTATTTGACCATCCCTAATTATTATTTTTTTGTATCACTCTAAAATCTTTTTCTCTGAGTCTGTTAAAAAACACAGCAAATATGTTGAATCTCTGACCATTGGGTTATAGTACCACCTACAGGAGGCAAATCCCAACCCATAAGGACAGCCAAACCCCCTATCTGCTAAAGGCAGTACAGTTAATCACAAAGCAGTCTATAGAGAACAACTGGTCACAAACAAAACAGCCGGAGAGGACAGTGGTGTGCCCTTCAATGATTGTAGAGAAAATAATTTCAAAGGACACAGCAGAGATTTTGAATCTCTGACTATTGTGCGGTCCTAAAGAGGGTTGAGAAAACTGAACTCCCCTAAGGCAGGAACCGTACAAAGTCACCTGTAAGATGCATGAGCCATGAATAATATACAGATATATGAAAACTCCTCAAAACGAAGTAATGTGCAAAAGTAGGATTCACCAGGATAATGGATTTAGGAGCTTATACGCCTCTACTGGTGAGTTGGATAGAGATTTCTGACAAACAATGGTTAAGTAACCTGCACAGCACAAATATCTGAAGACAAAATCTTCTATGGCACTGGAGATGGAGAGATAAGGAAACTATGGCCAGGTAGAAGCCAAACCCACTACAAAAAAAGGAGGCTCCAGCTGCAACACCACCTAATCACTGTGCAGGAGCAGAGAGGGTTCTTTACAGGACAAAGGCGCTAGCTTGGAAACACGCCTTTGAAAAGTGATGGCAAACAGGAACGCAATCCAGCGAGTAAAGACAGAAAGGGAAATAATCCTAATAGGTTCCAAAGAGCTTGAGAACCAAACCCAAATCTAAAAAGTCAAATGAGAAACTACATAAGTCTGCCTGCAAATAGGCCACCTTTGGGATGTAAACGGCAAACAAGGCTGGCACGTGAACTTTAGGCCAAGACTGATCCACGGTTCTGCCATGACGAGACTTCTAAGATAGTTGTCCAACAAAAGACGGATTGAATAACCTTCCAGCTGGGTGGTCCAGCATTGTAGGGACAACCATATTGTTCGAAGCTTTAGAATGTTTAGCGGGAGGCAGGATTCCTCAGACGACCAAGTCCCCTGTACTAAGAGGATGTCTAGGACCCCTCCCCAGCCTGGCAGGCTGTCCTCTATTGTGAGGATCTCCCAAAAGATAGAAAGTATGGATTACACCAACTCCAGGAGTGAATTTCTGAGCCACCAGGACAGAGAAAACCTGATCCTCGGTGTTTGGCAAGTTGGTTGGTCTTAAAACTGTTGTGGGTCAGGACTAGTGTGGAACCAACATAAAGAACAGCCATGAAGGGACTACGAACAGGCCCAGAACACTCATGCAGATCACAGAGTTGGATGGCTCTTGGACAGGAGAATTCTAGACATAGAACATTTTAAAATTCCCCTGGAGGAAGGAACAGTCTGCTCAAACTGGTTCTAGGACAAACACCAGATACTCCAATGAGCCAGATCCAGCACCAACTTCTGAAGATTCAGGATCCAACTGAAACTCTAAGGCACGGGTAGGCAAACGAATGCCTCCATTTGTGCCCTGGGGCATAGCAAGGCCAGTGTAGGAGCAAGTACCATAGTGAACCTCAAGGTGCGGCACATAGACTAAAAAGGTAAACCACAAACTGGTAGAGCGGAGGGTCCACATAAAAAGCAGCAGGTAGTGCCTATGTGCCAGAAAGACAGACATGCAAGTACGCAGCCTTGATATCCACAGCGGTCCAAAGAGTTCCCAATGACAGGAAGCTGTGCCAGACCAGGTGGCTTCCATGCAGAACTTTGGGCCTGGTGAAGACATTTGCCACCTGCAGATCCAAGGTGAGACTGATACCCATTTTGGATTGGGACCAGGAAAAAAAAAAAAGGATAAGAGGCTGGGTGAAAGCCATGAAACCAGGGACAGGCAAAATGGAGTGAAGCAAGGAGGGGGCAGATAGAACTCCAGCTAGTAGCCCCTGGATGTCCCATACACAGACATCCAAAAGGTGTCTGTACACTGCAACAAATCAGCAAAGGCCAATCAGTCATATACATACCCTAATGAGACATCTCAAAGGCTGCGCTTCAGACCAAACCTCCACAAAATGCAAGGCACTACATGCACTTGCTGGCTGAGCAGGGGGCTACAAGGATCTAGATTATCCAGCCTGTCACCCAAGCTCAGCAGTTCATTGAAGATCTTGAAAGAAAAAAGTTCCCTACAAAACCAAAGGGAACGAATATTCCCAGCAGGGAGCTTAGTTCTGTACTCAACACTAGGCAAAAAACAGAGCTGCCTCTAGCAGATGGGGGGTTGGCCACTGTCAGGAGGCAGCGCTAGGCTGTGCTTTTTTTGGCTAGTTTCCCAGTCCTGAAGGTTATTAGACATGTCCCATTGCATTTCAGACCGACATATTCTTCTATATGACTATAATGGGTGCTGAAATGGCCAACGGTTGGCGCCACAAAACCAGAACTGTAAGATCACCAGCAACCAGGGTCCACATTAATTGATCCATCCTTTGATGTTCAGATCAACATGGTGCCACAGATAATAGCAACATTTTGGAACCCTATTTGGTCCCTTCATCAAGCTAAGCAATGTGATCACATTGCTTGGCCTGGTGAAGGGACCAAATAGGGCTCCGAAACTTTGCTATTATCTGTGACACGTTTAAGGAATACTTATTCTGGTGTGTTAGTTTTGTGAATTGTGCTTATAGTATCACGTTACTTTGCACACTTTAAAAACCACCAGATCTACCACAACCTCATGATTATGGCATGGTTGCCCCTTGCTTAGTTTTATTTCCTCTACACAACCATTTTTGTTAGTTATTTAGTTTGGGTCAGTCTATAAATTATTGGTGTCTGTGTGGTATACCACACAGGCACTGGCTAAACCAGGGGAGAGTAAGGCCCTTGTCAAATTTGTATTGCTGTCTCTGTCCCTCCTGGGAAGATTCACCCAGTCTGTTTGTACTGCTGACCTTTGTTGCCAAGACAAAGTGAAGGGAAATCCATATATTTTGAGTTATCATCAAAGTAATAGATGAGATAAAATCCTTAAATGGGGACAAGTTTTATAAAGATTTCCTTTTGATTCCTGTTGCATCTCTAGGACAGGAAGTGAAGGGAGACCTTCTTAGATGGAAACAGACAGCAAAAAAATAACTTGATGGGGAGGTTTATGCCTACCCTGCTCTATCAAAAACAAATAGCTTTGGCTGGACAGACACTTTAAAAAAGGCACAAGGCTATATGCATACAAAGCTCACAATATTTTTCACATGAAAGTGGTCTGTTAATTTGCCAGTTTCTAACATTCAAATATCTTATTTCATTACTCCATATTTTGCAGATGGAATTGTTTGTAACGCCAACATACACTTTTTAATTTTTTTTATTTACACATTAATGCAGGGCGAACGATTGTCCAAAGATTATTGCAGTTGTGTGTGTGTTTGCAAGCTTAATAAACATTATGCACGTTTACTGAAACTTGAAATAAAAAAGAAAAAGCCTAAGGATGTTAGCCAAGTAATCCAAAAATAGTTGGTCATTAAGAAATACCCTTTATCCAAGCAGCTCCACTTCTATTTGGCAGGTAGATTTTGTCATAGCAACAAAAGCAAATATGCCACTAAAATGAAAACACAAATGAATAAGGCTGTCAGTGAAGTATAATGTACAATTTTTACTGCAAAACTGAAAAATATGAAAGCTTAAATCCAAGAATGACTTGTTACCCACCAAGGCATTAGAATGACAAAATTCCATCCTCACAACACATTTATTTCAATAGTTCTGTAAGTAGGCCCTTAGCACGAGCATAGTGTTACACAATTGTCATACACAATCACATCCAAAAGAGTTCTAAAATTGCAATTGTAAACATTCTCATATGTTGAAATATTAAACGTTTTTGCTAAAATGCTCAAGTGTGGAGCGTAACTGAAAATCTTTAAAAATGGTGTGGTGAAAAATATCTACTAGTACAGAAATGGGGTTTAATAAAATACTAAGTAGACAAAATGGCTAAGAACATTCATTAAAAAGAAAAACAAGTAACATAACAGGTGAAGTTCTTGCAAAGCAAAATAAGCTTGCTCAAAACCTACATAAAAGAAATGTCACGGTAAATACATCTTTGTTGACAAAGTAGGAGGTAGCATGGATGCACCAGTTAGTGAGAAATGCAACTGAAATAGAGTGTATTTTCTTACAACAAATAATTTCCAGTACTATTTACACATTTTTTTCAGAAATAGGTTAAACAATCCACCCTCCACTTTTTAGTACAAAAGCCTTGTGTAATAATAATTAAAAAAAAAAATTCAACACATGTTATCTGTACAGAATAGCACTGATTGCCCTAGTCAAATGAACAGTCTTCAAACTCTGCAGTATATGGTAATACCTAATGCCCTATACAAACCAATAACGTTTCAGGAATTGTCTGATCTTATAGAAAATATATTGTATAAACACACTTAAGATTTTTTTTTTTTATAATTTAAAGCAGATGGTTTTCCATGGTCATTTAGAATTTGATACCGGGTTTAAACTATTTGAAAAGGCTTAAATTCAAGGGTGATGTTTAGCTTAGTACATGATGTAAGAAGAGTGTAGACTGTTAGGTCTGTGATAGTTCAGTTTAAGGTTGCGGCACATCAGTATCTCTTTGTCCTTGGTACTATAAACAATTGTAGAAAAGAAAAGAAAAAAGTCCTAATATACATCCGTGGTAACTGCAATGTCCTGTATAATTGTTTTTTTATGTTGCAGCTTCAGCCATTAATAAAGGGACATTTATTTCAGTGATTGAAGGGGGTTTCTTTAGTAGCGGTTCCACTTCAACCATTCCAGCTCCAGTCCGTGGAAGGTTTGCATTGACAATGTGACGTTGCAAATGCTTTATCCAATCTTCTTGGACAGACAGAGGTCCACGAAAGACTAGTCCACAGAACCTGTTATAAAGACAATGTCTTTTAATTATGTGGTTGAAATACCAAACCTTTCAAATCAAGTCATACATTTATCACAACTCAAGTCTCAGATAAAATTAAATCAGTAAAAAAATTTAAAATTGAAGTAAAGGATACAAACCAAACTTGTCAATCAGATATCCAAGAAATGTGAGAACCCTCACAACGTTGCATCCCATAACTATAGCTAAATGACCCCTGACACTTGTACAAAACTCAAGGTTACCTACCGTTAAGTCAACTTAACTAAATGGGGTAGGGTGTACGAAAATTACCCCTACAAGGGCAGGCAGGAATAAAGGTATACCATAACCCTAGACTGGTGCAAGTTAACACCAGAAGAGCAAGAGGATGAGTAAATACCCCATCTACTTTACCACCCGGAGGTATCTCAGGAGCCTGACAGGGAATCTTTGCTGGACCTGCCTAACTTTGAACCAGAACACAGTTCTAAGGATCTTCTGACCCATCCTGGTTCAGCAAAGCATCCACACCCATGGATTGAGGGGCAAGAACCTTAGCCATACTGCTAAGGACAGAACTGTGGAAAGGATCTGTTGGAACTTCCTCAAAGGGCTACGGAGTAACCATAGGAGGACATATTTCAAGGCGATCAGATCCCACGGATACCTCTGGACATACTCTCCTCTGCTTGATGCAAAACAACCATCTTAATTTCTTGCTTCAAGTTCATGCTCCCAGGTATAGGAGAGGAAACCAATTGAGTGAACAAGAGAAGGAAAAACTATGTTAGGAGAGTATTCCCTCACCTCCCTACAAGCCTCTAAAGGGGCAGGAGGAAGAATTTTCCCTGACAGTTAAGGATCCAATTACCTAAAGGGAGTAGACTTCCTTTGCGACTATTTGAGCTGGACAGCCACACCCACTGGTGACCAAGTTACCAACATTAGACAACTGTGAGGTCCTATCCAGCCAAAGTAGGGCTCTTCAGATGGGTTATGACTACAAGGGTCCAAAACCATAACCTCTACAGGTAAGATCATCTGAGCGCTCCACAAACGGGAAATCAGGAAAAAGCATTAGGGTGGACATTAGGTCAGGAAATAGGTGCCTTCAACCTACACCGAGTGGTCCTTGTTACGGAAGGGAGCTGTAGGAACCAGTAACGGTCAACCTATGCAGTCATGATGTCCCTTCTGGAGGAGAATGCTGAGGGGTACCAAGTAGCCTGATGGGTTGAACAGTATCCAAAGAAATAGAATGCTCTTAAAGAAAAAAAAAGTGTAAGTCCATGAGGGGTACAACTCCCAAAGCCAACGAGGGAGCTCAGAGTGCAGGGGGACTGTAGATTCTCTGCAGTAGCACCAGAAATAATGAGGAACAGCTGTTCAGAAATGAAGGGTTAACCTTTGGGCTAAAAGGGGTGACCACAGTACCAAAATTCTGGGAAGTAAAACTACCCAAGGGCCTGTCTGGATGGTCAAAGTAGAAATGGGGGAGCAGTGTCATGCTGAAGGCTTATCAAATAGGGTTAGTTGACCTCTGGATTCAAGCCCTATGGGATGAGTGGGAGTTAGGCCCAGAAGTCCTACTAGTACCTGCTGCCGAAGTAAATGGAGAAAAGTGGAATTCCTCTAACCATCTGCAATGAGGCAGAAGCAGACTCTGGCCACCAGCTGCATTGCCAATAAGTGTAAAGAGAAGGTCTTAAGAGACAAGAAGGGAATTTATCAAAATCTGGAGCAGCTGTGCATGGCAACCAATCAGCTTCTCTCTTTCATTTTCAAATCTTAACTGAACAAACTGAAGAGAGAAGCTGATTGGTTGTCATGCACAGCTGCTCAAGATTTTGTCTGCTCCAGTTGTGATAAATTCCCCCCCAAAGTGCCTCAAAGGTTAAGTCAGATAATCCTTGGCGGTATCAACAGTGTCCAAACCTCATAGGAAGAGTGCCCTATGCATTTGTATGGGCATCAGTGCAATGTGGGGGAAAAGTTTAGATGCTTACAACAAGCCATCACAACTAAAGCACAAGGCTCCAGCCATTCTATAAAACAGCGGTCTATCTCAACAGTAGAGGATTCCCTCTCGAAGTCTACCCATTCTGACACAGTTTGGCAGACTTTTGTTACCACAAGCATTGGGTGGAGGGCCAGACCACTCCATGCATACTGGGATTCAAAGGTGGGACTCTAGCTGATGCTCAGTGGATTACCAAAAGTTGAGCACACTCTTAAGTCAAGTGGTCCTCCTGTTAATGTGGGTCACTGGTGTATCTATGGTGGAAATATATGACAGATTTACAAATACTCTTTCAAAAGGGAAAGGTTTTGATACACTCATTAATTACCCTTTAGGATGTTTCCAGTTTGCATAAAGAAATGGGACAAATAGTGCGTGTAGCGGAAAGGTCTTTGAAGCCATAAGAGCTCTAAAAGACCCAAGGGACTGGAACAGCATGCCGATCCTACAGATGCAGAGTAATATGCACTTCATCAATAAGGTATGCAACAACCCCCCTAAAAACTGCTGGAGACTGTGGTGCCTCAAAATCAGACTGTTGGGACTTTGAATATGAGTTAGAGATGTTAATAGGGGCTGCAAGCCTGATCTGATTTAAGGGCTCAGGAGGATGGGATGCTGCTAAGGTACGCTTAAAGCTTCTGCAGGCAGAATGCTCCAGATCTCAAGTTTCAGCCGAGGGTCACTAAACTGAAGCATAATGGGTAGAGAAGGGGGTTATACGAAAGCTGGCTTACAATTTTTTTTTAGTTTGCCTGTGTCCTAAAACTCCTGTTTGCGGCAGTACATGCCAAAAGAAGAAAAATAAATACAGTGCAGTGTTCAAGGAGGGCAACGCAGTGAACACATTAACAACTCTTCCAATGAAAATGCATGAAGCCCCTCCAATCTGCTTTGGTGCAAAAATGCAGCAGTCTTAACGTAATTTGTTTGACACCCCCCACCCCAACCAAGTAACAGCTACAGCTCTTCAATCAGTAGCGAGCATGAGAGACTTGAAGAGCCATAGCTGTGTGTTAGTGAGTGCATCAGACAGGAAGTGAAGGACTCCTGACCTGCATAGGTTGCCAGGTCAATGATTAAATAAAAAAGCAAGGATAAAGACCAGTTAGAAAGGGTAGCTCCAATACTTTTATCAAGACAGAATACCTATATACAATGACCTAGGAGTACAGTACACATCCTTAAGATGTAAAAACACACACACACCTGCATCTCAGAATATAAACTTCATCTGCACTGTGTGGCAAAGGTAGCATTTTCTTCTTGCTTCCAGACCGTGATCTTGACTTTTTTTGCTTGCAGTCCAAAACTAGTACACAAAATGCAAGAATTAGAATAGAGCTAGATCTCCACAACAACAACAAATCTTAGCAAATTGAAAATAATGTAAAGGAATAAACTCTCTGGTGACCTAATTTGTAGCATTCTATCTAGCAGCTTACAATCCTTTTTACCAAACCATACCCATCTTTCTGTATGGCAAATTTGGGTTACATTTTATACAGCCATTATATTATCGAGTATCTGGGTGAGTAGTCGTGCTTGCACAAATGCTCCGATACTTATCCCGATATCGAAACTTCCGGTCAGAGGGCGATTTCCTCTGCCCGGCAGTGCCGCGGGTAAACATGGAGCCAGCTTCTCGGCCAATCAGGAAGCCGGGCCACGGGAAATGACTCACAGCCCGGCTTCCTGATTGGCCGGGAAGCTGGCTCCATGCTGTTTGGCTGGCTCCATGCAGATTAACTGGGAAGCCGATTTCCCGGCCAAACAGCATCGAGCCAGCTTCCCGGCCAATCAGGAAGCCGGGTCGCGGGTAATGACCCGCCTCCCCAGCTTCCCTTTTGGCCGGGAAGTCGGCTCTATGCTGATTGGCTGGAGTGCCAGCTTTCCGGCCAAACAGCATGGAGATGGCTTCCTGGGCAATCCTGAAGCTGGGCAGCAGGTAATGACACGCTGCCCGGGAAGCTGGATCCATGCTACCAGAAGTACCGTTATCAGCAAGTACCGAAATCTAAATAACGGCACTCGATACCGAAAAACCAGTATCTGTGCATTCCTAATAAAGAGCAACAACAAAAAGAAACTATCACCATTTAGATTGTAAGCTCTCAGGGGCAGGGCCCTCCTTACCATCTTGTCTTGAATTGTATTGTGATTGTAATGTCTGCCCTATATTGTAAAGCGCTGCGCAAACTGTTGGCGCTATATAAATCCTGTATAATAATAATAATAATTAACACTGTAGTATCAGATTAACCGAGTTCCCATAAAAACAAAATGTCGGTTATATAATTCATATTTCAATTTTAATTCATGGCAAGGAGACGATCATCCAACTTTAATTTATAAGGTTGAGAAAACAAAATAAAAAATTATTGTAGTTTCACCTTGCAAACAGTATAAGTGAGTGCTAGAAGCAGTAGACAGCTCCACTTCTGTGGTGGCATTAACAGATCATAGGCCAGCCCAGAACAACCTCTTCTACTACCAGCATGCCTCAGTTTTGTAGCAAGCAGTACCAAGAGCATAATCCTAAACGCAGAAGGATGGGACAAATGCCCTTTAATGGACGCCAAGAAAATAATTTTATAGTGAGTAAACAAATCCAATTTTCTTTCTTGTCCATTAAGGAACACAGGAAGTCTACTACCCACGGGAAGTCCAAATACAGTCAAACTGAGTGGTGGCAACACAGTGACAACCGCTAACAGGTCCAACAAAACGAAACCTCTTGACTGCCTACAGCTCAAGAGCAGCCAGAAGGATCAACGTCCACAGTTGGCACTGGTTAGGGCAGCAATCCCCCACCTAGTAGCAACGAAAACAAGACCAGGTGATAACCTAGCATGGGGAACCAATGCCCAAGAGAAAACAAAAACGTATTCACACAATTAGTGAAGAATGTCTCAGAGGGGAGAAGAACCCCAATCTGCAGACCATACACCCATACACTTGGAAGCCGTTTACCTGAGCCAACAAGGAATGGGGTTGGAACTAAAAACAAACGGGGACCATATTAGGCTGTGATGCCCCAGATCTTGATACCCACGCTTCCCTGCACCTATGATCCACCACTGAGGGGGAAAGACCCGAGGGTAGAGCAGGAGGATGCCTGGTGAGTCAACAATGCAGGCAGGATTGGTAACCCACAGCAGTGGTCAGTAGAGATTTGGACTCCCTCAGCACGCCAGTGAAAGGTGCCAAATTAAAGAAAAATGGAGGGACAGTGAATCAACCATGCCACTGGAACCCTACATTTTCCCCACAGAGTGAAGGGGCAGAACTGGGTACCCGATTAGGAATAAACCCTGCCTGGTCGCCCTCAAAGCGGAAGCAAAGCGGTCACTTAAAGAGGACATGCCCCATCCTGCCAGTCTTTAGGGACATGGCTCCATCACAATGGGCCCGTAAAGCACTCTGCAGCGAATACATAAATTGTCAAAGAGAGTGCCCCACACAAGGTGCAGTGGCTTGAGCACATTAAAGGCTAGCCCTATATCTTCCTTCAGGTCCTGGTATGGGCTACGGAGGCTCTGCCAAAGAGAAAACATATCCAGATAGTTTGTTATGTGCCACAGTGGCTGTGAGCAGTATTAGGGAAACTTGCTGGAAGAATCTTCAGTAGAAAAGACAGAAAAAGGATGTAAAGGATTTACAGCAGAGAGAAGGCATCCATCGCCTAAGGAAGGCTAAGTGGGGATATATAGGATTGATTTACAGCTTTAATTTGCCAGTGTCCAATCACCTGAAGATAGTTGTATAACCCTGGTAGTAAGGAATGTAACCGTGTCCTGTGATATACAAACAAGAAATTACAAAAAAATGTTCCCAAATATTGCCAGAAGATAGATTTGACAAACTCTTAATAATAGTATTTAGTAATGCATTTTGAAATGTTCCTGTCATGTTTTAAGGGGCCTAACAGGTATTAATTTCTCCACTTGTCACCTCAGTGAATAGGAATAAGATTGCAGGCCTCCTTAGATCTAACTTAGAGAAGACTACTAATTAGTAAAGAGTACAAATCAGGAAATGTTATCTTGTTGAGGCATCTGTAATCAATGCAAGGATGAAGAGGAAGAACAAAGAAAAATTATGCAACTGCAGGGAAAAGATGAGTGAACGTCTCATTCTTAAGATGTTCCACAATGTATCGTCTTATGGCATGGTTTTCAGGCTCAGACAGAGTGAAGGCACAGCTTCTAGGAGGAGTAGCACTCAAAACAACATCAATTGGACGTAAAGCTGTTGTGGCTTTCTCACAGAAGACATCTGTGTAATCAAAACAGGCAGAGTAGTGGTAATTGCAAAAAGTGGCAAAGGGTTTGCTGCTGCAGGCAGGTATTGAAGCAGGACTGACAAGAGGACTTCTCCAAGTTACTAGCCAATTCGAGGATTGTGACATTTAAGTCAAGGGGTAGGGGGCACATGAGGAGATATAAAAATGTTCTTGATGAAAATAACAAATTTTTTTAGGTTGAGGTCTGGGGTATGTTGGGTGACTGGACTAGAAGACAATGGGGAGTGGTCAATGGCACTGTAATGTTCCAGGCATCTGTTGCCCACGCACAAGTAACTATCACTGCCGGGGTCAACTACCCATAGAGAAACCCCTTGAAGAGCGGGTGCACTGAAAAGGTCTTTGCAGCTGTAGGACCTCTGAAAGACCTGCATCAATAATAGTATATTATAATAGTACAAGTCGAAATGGTCTTCTAATTCTGGAGTAACAGTCAAAGACTGTGACTCATCCAGGATAACCTTGTCAGGAAGAGACTGGGGCTACCAAGATTTAAAAATAGTCACTTCAACCCATGGTTCAGGTGCCTCCAAGGTTGCAGGCATATCAGCTACAGATTCTGCAGTGAAATGTGTGGGAGCACGCTTGGAGACTGTGACCAATAGTTTTCTGGCTGATTCTGACCACAAAGTCTTGCTTGACTGCAGTAGAGACACCAGCTGGCAAAGCAGGGGATTCAGCCTCATCAGGAGGAATAAAAGAGGACTCGGATGATGAGGTAGACCCTATCATAGAGAAACTGGTTTCCAGATGTCGGTACCATTTGGAAGGCACATCCCCTGAACAATTAGGGGCTGGGGTAACCTATTGAAGTAGGACCATCCTGCAATTATGTGTCCCACTAAACTGCCTAGCGACAAGGCAACAAAGTTTAGTGCATGAGGCAATGCCTCAGGCACTCCGGAAACCCGGAAAAGCTGGTAGCCAGCAAGGGTGCGATGGATGGAGGTGACCAAAGTCACTGCAGATGGACAGTAGAAAATGACCAAAGTTCAGAGTTGCAAGTGTCTTTGCAAAGCAGGAATAGCAGCAGGGAGATGTTTCCTTGGCATTGATTGGCAGGAAAGAGCACAAAGCATACCCGACACTTCCCTGAGCAGATTATGTCAGTGCTTAGGCTAGCAATATAATAATTATAAAAATTATATATATGTAGGTTAGATTTTTCCCAATAGAGTTGAAGAAAAGGCATCCATCCTCCTGCAACACACAAAAAAAACAAAAAAAACTGAGGCATGCTGATAGTAGGAGGGGTTCTCCTGGCTTGGCTTACAGTTTGGTTTGCCAGTGTCCAATCATCCTGTGAGTGGCAGTATAGCCAAAAGTTAACAGACTTCATGTGACCCTCAATGGATGATAAAGTATTTATTATTGCAAATCACTTGATGGAAGAAGATTAAACGCATTCTGACAATTTAACATACTGAGCTCTCCTATACTTCTGGGGAGTCATTCAGTCATTGCCATTCCTTACATCACTCCTTTCAGCTACAATTTCAAGGAGAATCCTCACTAGTAATAGATGGGCAGAGCTGTCTTTGGAGGTGTGTGCTTGTTTTGTGGAGAGGTCCTTCCTTGTGGCTAGCAGCCAGGGAAGAACTTTAGTTAAGTTGCCACCAACAGAAGCTGAGGTGCAAGCACCACCAAACGTTATCTTTATCAGAGGATTAGAAAGAAAAAAAAAGCCCTGTATTAGGCCACTTTGCTTGCACTCCCAAACGTGAAAGACTATTTGATCCCAGACTACTGTTTACCTTCTTAATTAAAAAGGGTCAAACTGAAAATATGCAAAATAAAGTCACAAAAACAACTGATAATGTAATAAAGTTTTGCAGCTAGTGACATTTAAAAGGTAACATTTTAATTTAAAAACATTTATGACAACTAGGGATGTCCCGATGCCACTGTTTTAAGACCAAGTACAAGTACTGGCCCTCATGTACTTACCGATACCAATTACCGATACTTTCTCTTAAAGGGACAGGTGACATTTTTTCAAAAACAATACAGAGAATAAGGTATCACTGTCGGAGGTCTGATGAGGAGTGTAGTTCCCTCCGTAACAAGTGGAACCCCTCAGGACACGGTATCAATAGCGGTTACGATAAGGAGGGGTTAGGTTGGTAGCACTGCCCACAATACTGTTGGAGCGTGATGGGATCAGTAGCTGTCACACCTGATTATCAGTGGAATGGTATACAAGTTATTGCATACAAGTACAAGTATCGGGCCCGATTCCGATGCTAGCATCGGTATCGGGACATCCCTAGTTAAATATCTATTATAAATATTAAAATAATTGCTTTTAGTACTTTTAGAATCTCAAAATATATAATATCATTAAAATATGTATGGGGGTACTGTCATTTATGCTGTGGAACTAAAAATATACTGATGGGGTCAGATCAATTGAACAGTCAAAGCACATTCATAGGGTCACACACTTAGGTGAATTTATTAAAGGAGTGGAAACTGTTTACCTAATGAAGTGTATGTTCATTTAACTTAGTGAATATGTGCCCCTGTGTTCAGGTTAATTATCCATTCAGGTGCTGTTTTTTTAAATAAACCTTTCACGCGATTGGGTATTGAAATTCCACAATTCCACTTTATCCACTAAACTAAGTGAACATTGTCTTGTATATTCATTTTAATAAATGCAGAGTGTCCACTCCTTTAGTCAAGCAAACCTATGGCCTTGCTCATCCATTAGCTCACAACTTTCTATGAAGGCATGATTATTTATGAATGTGAATGCACCCATAGCAACCAACCCTATCGCAAAACAGACCATGGCACATTTATAAACCAGCAATGCAAATGCTTAAACACAACAGAGGCAAACAATAGAAATGCCCCAAATTCACATACCAATGTGTTGTGGAGTGTATACATGGAGACATAAGTCAATCAGACTGGCGTGTGATAAATAAAAAGACTCTATGTTACGTGCCGACGCTGGAGTAGGAGGCGATCGGTCCCGCAGGCACGAGGAGAGGTGAGTCTATGATACACTGCTGTGGGTGGAGCTCCAGGTGGAGTCCTCTGGGCAGTCGCTGGCCAACCACATCAGACCCCACCTGGAGCTCCGCCCACACCAGTGACGCAACGCTCCTCCAGCCTGCCCAGAGGACACCAGCCACCACGGAAGGTAACAAAAAAACAAAAAAAACCAGCGCAAGCTTCGGCGCTAGGCATCAGGGCATTTTGACAGGTACAAGTACTTGTCAAAATGCCCTGTATCGGGCCCGATTCCGATGCTAGCATCGGTATCGGGACATCCCTAATGACAACCATTCACACCTATTCTTCAATTACAGCTGTCAATACAACTTTAAGCTATATTTAAAAGGGAATGGTTAAAACCAGTCAGTTTCTTCGGCATTTGTATTCCATTTGAGAGCTTCACCTTAAATCCTACAGACACAAGAGGAAATAAAGAAATCTATTCAATGTGAAGTAAATACCCTCTTAGTCGTCACTGGAACAAGTGTCCCCACAGGAAGATTTTCCCTCAATGGCAACTCAAAATTTGGGATTTTCGCTCACTTTCAATCCGAGTGACAATGGTTACTGGGACAAAGAGTGAATCTCCCTATAAAAACCTGACAGGTGTTCAATCCACTCAACACTATCTAAAGCTGACATTTTCTTTTTTTAGTTTTGGTTACACTTTGAAATGTGTGTACCCTTCCCTGCCATAAAGTCCAACACATCTGGCAGGCTAGAGGCAAAACAAGAGCAATTCTTGCACAAAAGTTAAGAGTTTTTCAAATGACAACACAAAGGGGTATTGTATTGCTCCTAGGGCATTTTAGATGCATAATATTTAGTAAAGTTCCTCCTGGTATACTGGACATTTTGATCTTTACAGGCAACAAATGCTTTTTTGCAGTTGGCAGAAGCGATTGTCTTCGGACATGTTATATTTTGAAACTAACAATTTATAAAATACCTTTTCTTTTCCGGCAGGACATACCTGTTCCAGTCAAAAGACCAGCACTCTTCTTCCGGGAATATGCACGCAAATGGTTAGACAGGCTAACTGCACTTGTAAAGGTTGTATTGCAGTTCATACAGGTCTTTAGCTTTGCCGACATTCCTACGGATGAAAAATTATACATAACATGTAAATAACGTCTATCCCAAGAAACAGCTTTTCATGATGACCTTACAAAAATGAATAACTGCACAACCATCAAAGAGAAGAGGCGCGCATACTAAATTATAGCGGACTGGGATTCAGCTTTATTTATTTAATTTGTTTCAATGCAGTGTAAGTTGAATTTGACTTGGTATCAGCCTCTTTAGGTTCCTGTAAAAGACTGAATTGCGGTAGGGGAGCAGCAGCACAGTTAGTCAATCAGTTGTGATGCAGTGTCAGGAGCGTGCTGACCGGAAGAGAGATGAGCTCTTGTGCTTCTTCTAAAACTGCTCAAATCACAAGGTGGGAATAGGGAGATCAGTGAATGCTACTGAACTACAGCAGAGAAAGATCAGATCAGGTCTCCTTTCCTGGCTATGCTGTATGGAAAAGCTGTGTAAAAGCTTAGAACCAGATAAATAGAAATACAAAACCTTTGACAGGTAAAAGATTGCATTTCATCCATGTATTTAGCTGTTTGTTTGAAGTTCAGCTTTAACAAGAGGTTTTAACCCCTTCGTGACTGACGACGTACAGTGTACGTCGCCAGCATCGGGGCTGTTTAAACAGACTCCCGGCGACTTTTGCCGCCGGGACTCTGTTTAAACTTGTAGAGCCGACTGTCGGCTTTACAACAGAAGCGATCCTGGCGACTTACCTGTCGCCAGATCGCTTCTGCGTCCCGAAGATGCGTACCGTTCATCGATCCCCTCCCCGTTCTATGGGACCGGGAGCGATGCAGATTGCATCACTTCCGGTCCCTGGGCTGTCAGTTCTGGGCTCCTGCAGCCCAGCTATAAGCTTAAAAAAAAAAAAAAAAAACAGTTTTTAAAAATGAAAATGAAATAAAATAAATCTAATAATAAAAATTTTTTTTACAAGTACTCCGCGCACGCGCGTCGCCACGTAAACACGCGTCGGGTGCGCCTACGCATGAAAACGATGAACGCGCTACACATGTTGGGTATCGCCGCGCACGCCGGAGTGAGAGCAATAATCCTAGGGCCAGTATTTTGGGGTATTTCTAAATTGATGACCTGTGGGGGCTTTTAAAGTGTCTTTTATTGACTTTTTGGGGTACTGCAGTTTTTCGCCGTTTCACGGTCGCACGCAATCTGTAAACTGGGCATGTTGGGTATCGTTTTACTCGTTGTAACCTCATCTTTTATATTTCATTTAAAAAATGGGTAATTTGTTGTGTTTTGGGGCATTTAATTAAATTTGTCACTAAATTTTGGGGTTTAATAAGGAGTTGCGCTAATATTGCGCAACATAAAAATTTTCAACTACCACCATTTTATTCTATAGGGTCTTGGCATTCAGAAAATATATAATGTTGGGGGGTTTTACGTCATTTTCAGGCCTAAAATGTGGAATATAACATGGGTGCAAAAATTGAAAAAAGGGCCTCAGTCATGAAGTCATGAATAATATATGGCTAAAGCCTTTGAACACTATCACTCTGGTCACATAGCACCTTTTTATCCATGAATGGGCTAAACTATATGATCTCTCCAGTAGTTTAAAATATTTAAATGTTAAATCTGGTTGACAAACTGGTAATTAAAGTGCTTTACCCACAAGACTGTAAAAAGACGCAGTACTAAATTAGTTTGCTGATGAAGGCTGGGAGAAAAAGGTGGTAAAAAACACACAACCCAACAGCTGTTAGACAAAACATTTTATTCAGTGCCTTATGTTTATTACTCTGGATGCGAAACCAATAATGAAAGTTAATGATTTAAAGTTTCTTGAAAAAATCTTTGTGCTAAGCAAATGATCAACAAACCAGATTCGATGTGTCACAGAAGAAAGTAATGCTAATCTGCAGCACTGAGGTTTTTGCAACAAATTTTCTGTCTCACAAAAGCAATGTCTGGGGTCTTCAGCTAAATCAGATGCAACTAAAAAGCATGTTTAAAATCAAAACATTTTTAACAGCGGACACATGTCCCATGAGGGTTCAGTAATCTTAAGATCTGGTAATGTAAGAGGCCATGGAAGGCAACTTCATCCTGTTTATGATTCTGCTTTCAAATAATCCAAAAATTATGAACCTGGAATATGAAGTCATTAGGCTGCAATAGTATCACTATGGGGTACACATGGTCCTGTAATAATTCTGTCATTTTGGATACTTTTATGCTTTATTAGTTTAGAAATTTTTTCTGATCGACAACTTGGCAAATTGGGCACCAAGTATAAATTCTTTAAACTTTGTGAGCTACCCTTTGTGTGGAAATGCATACATCTAAGCAATGTTGAAATGCCTTTAGGCATCTAAATATCCTGTAAATCACTAGGACATAGCTGTGTTTGTTTTAAAATCTGGATTCAAACTCATGAAAGTTAAACTCCTTCATAAAGTGTGATTTCCATTATTTTATTCCACATGCAGGGTCTTAGCAAATCATACCAAGAGGACATGTCTGTTTGTGGATCACCTCAAGAAAGCAGTGACAATATATATAAAACTTAGTTGAAGTAGCTGAACTGTAGTTTGGAGAGGTAAACCATGAAAACACACACACAGTTATGCTACAGAGAAAGCAAAAGATGTACCACAAACCAACATTTTAATGTACTACTTTAAAGCAGACCTACAACTACAAACTACAGATCAACTACAAACGTCTGCTGAAATCAAGCCGATACAATATATGTGCTTTACGATGGAATATGCTCAAGGTGCTTCTAAAAGCTTTGCTTTAACAGGTAATTGTACAAATTGTAAAACACAATGCCAATGCATTTCATTCATGTGGAAATTTACATTGCACATCTTTATGGTGACATACACTGCAGTGCAGCATTTATGGTAAACCCTCATTTGATAGGTCTTCTTCAAAGTGGAGCTCCGGGGGGAAACAAAGAACCTTTTTTTTTTTGCTAAGGCTCCAGTGGAGAGATTTTCTGCAGGTTATATCTCAACAGCAAGAGGGTCAAAGAATTGGGAAATGAGAAAAGAATAGCTCCAGCAGCAGTCAGAACGCACCTCCCCCCCCCCCGGCTCCGCTCGGGGTCCTCACGTCTAATGCAGGTCAATAGACGCTGCATGGAGATGCATGTGTAGAAGAAATCCCTTTATCTCCTATGAGGCTGGTTCACATCTACACAATTTAGTGTGACATGCTGCATGCAGTGGCAATTTTGACAGAACATTTTCAATTTAGTTTTAGTGTTTTGACTAAAATGCCATTTAGTTTTAGTCATCTGAATTGTTTTAGTCGACTAATCATAAGATTTGAATCTACAGTAGTTTTAGTCTACTAAAATCTAGTGGGTTTATGTAAAGAGTAATGTAAGAATTTCTCTAGAATTCTCAATCTCATTATATACTCCTGGAGTAAACATATGCTAACCTATTACTTAATGGTATTAAGGTTTGAACATGCAATACAGACACAGATTTAACTGTTGTGTTATCTAACATGTCTTTATTTATCTTAAATTTAGATAAAACTAAGTCTAATAAACAATAATATGGAGTATTTTCAGCAAAAAGGACCAGTAATTAGATATACATTGATTATAACAACCTGCATTTGACATTCTTCATTCTTTCAAGAAGTGCAACTCTAAAATATTAAAATGAAAAACTATATTGGCTCTAATGCCAATACACGTATTACCTATTAGGTGTCCATTCAGGCTGGAACTGGAAGTCCCAAGAGATTAGTTCTGATTGGATCTCTTCCCAAATCGTCTCTCTCTGACATTTCAGTTGACTAAACTAGACTAAAATGTCAATCTATTTTTGTTATAGTTTTAGTCATCATAACTGAGTTTTTATTTAGTTTTAGTCACTAAAAAAAGGTGTTGATGAAAATTATGACGAAAATGATTAGCTGACAATATTAACACTGGCTGCATGCACACGAAACAATGCATCTAGGAAGTTTAGACTGGAATTCACAGACTTTTAATAAACTTATATATGTAGCTTTATTTTTACACCCCAGAAAAAAGCCGTATCGTTATACACAGGTGGTAAAGGATTTTAAATGGGCACATGGACATGAATATTTGACAAAAAGTCTCCTTACCTGGCTGTAAGGAGAGATCAATGTTTTTCTGTGAATTGCACATCAGTGAACAATCTTCAGTTAAAGGATGAAGGCATTTCTGCATTAACCTCTTTCTTGCAGTTTGATTGACCTTTTGAGAAAAGTCTGAGTTTTTATCTTCACCTGATTTTTTTAGTTTAAGAAATTCAGGTAATAAAACAAGTTTATCTTTGTCACCATGTTGACTTGTTCCATCATATTCACTGAGGCACAGCCCTTCCTGTGATATTTGCTCAGATGCAGTATCAGTTTTTAAACCATTGCAGTGTTCTTCGCTAGGTGCAGTATTGGTCTTTGAAGAGTCATTTCTGGAAAGTCTGTGTGCTGAGAAGGGTCTGTGAGCTGGTCTTTGAAATGGGCGCCTGTTGTTCAGAATCTTTAGGAGCTGTTCATACTTTTCTTCATTTTGCAGCATTTCATTGAGAACACAGATGGGCGATTTGTGTGCATCCCATTTATTTTTCCCAAGTCTTTTCAGGTGACCTCGAACATGGTTTGATAATCCAATTTTTGTATCAAACCAGCCTCCACACAAAGCACATGTGTGCTCAGAAGGGCTCTCTGATTTCTCTATTACTATTGGGATAAAGGGAGAAAGGGTCAGATTACTGAATACTTATTAGGACACCGTACATACAATACTGACACTAAAGAATTAAGTCCATCCCCCTCCCAACACGGTCAAAATATATTCAGACATCAGCTTTTCACCAAAATTGCCTGCCCAGTTGGGGAATGTATACAGTCTGCATATGTCCCTGACAATTCATATATTACCCTACAGTACATGATCTCCGATCTGTTCCCTGTGTCCTTCAATGAACGGGAGAGAAAAGTCATATATGAGACAGTGGCAGCAAACAGCATGACCCTTCATAGGAATAAACATAGGAAATTTCACTGGCATACAGCAAAGTTTCTTGTTTCATGGCCATAGAGGATCTCACCGCACGGATAACAATCCCACACCCAAAAAAATTAAAGCAAGTGATATTTAAGAGCTTTCAGTATAGCCAAGGAGGGGAAGTGAGGGTTAGGGTTATAGACAAAATGTGCACTTAGCCCTTGCAGTGCAGGGGCTGCCCCACTGCAAGGGTTAAGATTTCATATGGCCAGAGTCCTTCTTTAACTTCTGTATTATTGAAACAGGACAAATGAATAAACAAGTCAGCACTTTAGTGCCTCTAAAGAGAAGAGTACCGAATAAATTGGTTGTTCAATATATATTAATTTCTCACATCATACAATAACAGGTTTAGGAGGATAAAAACGTCAAAATTTGCAACTAAAACTGCCATTTGTTTAAACATGTTATTGTTGAAACCAGGATTTATGTACTCGCCATGAATCAATGTTGAGTTCATTGAGGAACACAGGAATCTAATTCTGCTACGACAGGGTTGTACTGCTGCCTTGAGGAGGAACTGAACACTGGTAAGCAAAAAAGCAGGTATAACCCTTTCCAGTCTCAGCATGCTCCAGTTTTGTAGTAAAACATTACAAGATGTTTGACCCTTTATGAACTCCAAAAAAAAAAAAAAAAAGCTGTCCAAAGAGGAGTAGGCATTACAGCAAACAAAATAAAAGCAGGCCAAATAAGGAAAATAAAACTGGGTGCTAACTGCAGTTCAAAGAGCTCTCTGAAGGACCTTTCATCCGAAGCTGCCATCCAATGAGGCTTGAATGATCAGGTAAAACATAGAAAACGTACGAATGGAGGAGCAGGTGGCAGCCTTGCAAATCTGAGATACAGTAAGGGTGTCATTTTTCTTTAAGGCCATACATCTAAACAATGATTTGCCTGAGCCACAGGGAAACGGCTGCTCGAGAAGCAGTTTCTACAATATGGTGACCAGAGATAACAAAATGTAGCAGAGATATATCCACAAAAGCGTGAACTACATCCAGAGAGTCAAAGGGACATTTCCTTCTGGTGTGCTGAATCTGGAAATAGAGATAGAAGAACAATGTCTGAGACCACCTTAACAAGGAAAGACACTAGCCCACAAAAACTTGTGATAAGAAATGAAACCTTGAGAGCGTGAGAGTGGGTAGGGAAATATCCTTGATAGATTTAAAAGGCAGGTTTTTGAAGATCTGATCAAATTTAAATCCCAGAGTCACAGGGGGTGCACAGAAGCTACATGAGAAACACCCTGTACAAAGGCCTTACTTAACCCATGAATGGGAAGCCAACGGTCATTGGAATAAGATGGCAGGAGTCAAAATATGACCCTTGATGGTACTTCGGGCCAAACTCTAATCTAAGCCTCATTGTGGAAAGGCCAGGATTCTTAATGAGGTGAACATTTCTCTCTTCACAGCAGGCTAAGCAAGCAATAAAAAGAGGCAGGCTTCCTAGCCTTTATCAATGTGGGAATTACAGATTTAGAGAGACCACTCTGCCATTAAAGTCAACAGCCGAGAAGCAGAGTGGCAGATCAGTCCTTAAGATAAGTGTGCCTGAAGTCTGATCAGGTCAGAGTACTACCTGGGTCAGTTCAGCGCTATGAGGCTCACCAGAATGTCCTACATCTCAATGCTGCAGAGTAGCCAAGAAATAAGTTGAAACAGAGGAAGTGAAGGTTAGGCTGTACTGATCCCAGAGTAACCAAAGCATTCACTGTTTCTGCCAAAGGATCTCTGCACCTGGAGAAAAACCATGTCCAGTTTATTGGTAAACCTGGAGGCCAAAAGTTCCACACCTGGTGTCCAAGCACCATGACACAAGTTGAACATGTCCAAGTGCAAGGTCCCTTCCCCTGAGGTCCAGTCACTGACTAAGCATGTGAGCAGTGGACAAGGCTGGAACTTGAAGTTCTGTCCAAGCTAGAACCCTTTCTACTGCACTTGTAGTAATGTAACCATTTGTAAGAGGCATTCTTAAACACTGGTGAATTCTCAATAGGTACAGTCTGTTTTATTGAAGCTCACTGGCCCCTCTTTCAAATAAAATCCTCAAAATGGATATTTATCAGCAAAACATTTTGTAGGAGAAAATAATTTGCAAGATAGTCCCAGTCACCGAAGAACAGGTTGAAGGAGTGAAATCGAAAAGATTTGACAGTCTTGGGGACTTTATGAAAGAGTTCAGACTGATAACTGCACTTGAAGTCATAGGCTATTCAATTTTAAATGTGGCTCATACCGCATCAATAAGGCTTTTAAAGGCTGGAAGCCAATTCAGCTGGCTGAGCTGCTAGGAACAATCATCCATTGAGGAATTTTAACCTGGGCACGTTGGTATCGGTTTACTCGTTTTTTATATAGTGTTTTGGGGCACTAAATTTAACTGAAGTGCATTTTTCACAAAATGTTTAAAGTGTAATAAGTTGTGCTAATGTCGTGCAACATAAAAATTTGCAACTGCCATCATTTTCTTCTACAGGGTCTTGGCTTTCAAAAAAATATATAATGTTTGGGGGTTTCAAGTCATTTTCAGACCTAAAATGTGGATTATAACATGTAAACAAAAAACAGGCCTTGGTCCTTAAGGAGTTAAACAGGAAAAACTAAATAGTAAACACCAGGTTGCACCTTGGCTTACTCACAACCAGCTGCTAATCAGGAGGTGATCAATGGCCAGAGGTGACCAGGTCAACAAGGACCAACAGAGATGTTAGACGTGTTTCTTACACAAAGGGAGCAACGGCAGGAAGAAGCTACCACACGCTGAAGAAAAAAGGATGGGAACATATCGGGGAGTGTGCGCACTACACTCAAGTCATCAACTTAGTTGCCATCAGAGCATCAAACATTTCTCAGCATATTACACTTGGCCATGGGGGTCGACGGAATAAGGAAATAAATGCTATCATGAAAAAAAAGGTACCAATGAGTTGTAGCTCCTGATGTTCGCCTCCATGTGGTACACAGAACAGTCCATAAGGGCTGGGCACAGCACATGCAACGCCACTGTTCTTCACTTTGAAAGTGATCTGCAACCAACTACCATGATACCTCAAAGTCTGGATAGTGTCACTGCAGAGCCCAGTGCCCAAGGGTCAATATTCTAAAGGTAGCCCTGCAATCTTCCAACATGGTCAGGGTATGTCCTCCAAGGTGGCACTGAGTATTAACAGGTCCACAAAGCTGCAAAGTGAGCCCAGCTCAGCAGCATGCAAATGATGTATTGATTGTAGAGAAAAAAAAAAAAAAAAAAAGAAGAACATCTTGAGAAAAAGAAAATGGCTAGTAAAAAAAAAAAATTCTTCCATTCTTCCTTGACACTGACAAAATAGTACAGCATGCTGGGAGTGGCAGAGCTTAGATCTGGCTGGGCAATGGCTTTTTGCTGGCCAGTGCTTAATTTCTGCTGAAGGTGACAGTATAGCCTAATCATAGCAGAATTACTAATCCCTGTTTCCCTTAATGAACAAGAAAGAAATAAAAACTGGAATTACATAATGCCCACCATGCTCAACAAACATGTCTATGGGTGACAAACTGCAGTAGACTGTTATTGTGAGCAGATCTCAGGGGGTGTAAGTGTTGTCTGGGACTGACACTCACGAATGGGAGGATCGGAAACACTAGCGATATGCGTTTCTGTAGGCCTGTGACATGGCTGACATACTTTGTGGTCAGAATACACTTTACTCAAAATAAGGGCTAGTTAAATACAAAGTAAACTGAAGTTGGTAACTGTACTTCGAGCAGAAGTTAGTATTTTATTTAAACAGTGCCATCTGCCTGTCAGCACTTTTTGGATTTATGCACACACTGGAAACTTAACTTCCATCCACATTTCAACAAAATTATTTGTGTGTAAAAAGAATGCAGTGCAGATTATTGAAGGTGGCTTTAGATTAATGGCTCTGTTCAACTTACTGAACATATTATGCCCGGAGTAGGCATAAAATTCCACATTAGAAGCAGCAAAGCACTTCTGCAAATGGATAGGCATACTTCGTCCACTACTCTTGTGATTATTGGGTTACATTTGAGGTGTCATCAGGGAAAGGGTCTAGGAACAGGAAGAGCTATTTCACTGGACACTGTTTGAAGTGGATGAAAAATATACTCTTCACAATACTTCAAGCCAGCATGGGACACCATAGCTGATGCACGCTGGCTCTGTATGCCGAGATCTGAACGATTACAAACCTATCATTGCTCAGCTCACTGCTTCTCCGTCGGTCACTGCCCCTGCAAGGATTCCCCCCTCCCATCTCTGTTCCTCACAGCTAGCTCTGGGTCTAGAGAGGCAGAGCCAGCGGTCAATCAGGAAGCTAGGTTGATTGCCTGGATCCTTTCCAGCTGTAGCTTGCTACAGTATTTAACAGTATTTTTAATATATCGATCTATCTAGATCGATTATATAGATATATATCATTTTAAAATACAAGCTTTCGAGAGTTAACCTCTCCTCTTCAGGTCAGAAGCAATACTAAAAGGACAGAGTTTACCACTTAAAAGCATGAGAAAGTTGTTGGGGGGCGAGTGGGGTGTCATGTTGATTAGCATTGCTTCTGACCTATTAGAAGCGCTCTCTCTCTCTAAAACATAAAAGTCAGGGTCAAGTCGGGTAAATAGACACCAAACATGTCAAGCCTTAAATTGCGTGCGCAAAAAAAAAAACATCGCTAAATACGCCCATAGGTGACGATTAAAACGCTTTTACTGTTCATCAGTTTAGTGTTATCAGTGATTAAAAGAGAACTATGGGGTTAGGGCTTTTTCCCATAGTTCTCTTTAGGGTAACAGAAGGACACAAACTAGCGTCTTCCCATCACCCCAAGCTCAGTATACTGCGAGCTGCAGCTCACGGTATACTGAGACGCCGCAGCTGAAGCGCATCCCGACAATTATGTCTGGATCCGCCCAGCTGCATGAGTGACAGCTGGCTCTGCCAGGTTTTAGCCTCCTAAAACCTGCTCTCCTCCCTGCTGGACATCGGTCTCTGTCCCCACGCAGCATCTGCCGACATGGTCAGGGAATAGGATCGGACGGGACACAGACAGGCGGCCCAGCAGGGAGGAGAGAAGTAAGGGATGTACAGCATTTTAGGCGGAATTTTTCGACCATTATAGTACTTTCGGCATCTTGCTCAAAGTACCATTTTCAGCTGAAATGTTTCGGTGGGTGAAATTTCGTTGCATCCCTAAAAAAAAAAAATAGTTATTTATTTTTCTTTTTACACACATTAGTAACTTTGTCACGATGACATGAGCAAAGCAAGATTTGAAAAACCAATCTCCAGCTTTATTAAAAAGAATAAACTAGAACCCACCTTTTCTTACACGCTTTGTTGGCGTTCCTGTCCGCCTGAAGTGCTGCATTTTATCGTTTGATGCAATTTGCTCTGGAGACACCACATGGCGAGCTTCATAAGTTAATCCGGCTCTGTGTAAATGGCCACGAACATGGTTAGATAACCCAACACCTGTTTCAAAGGTTGCAGGACAGTATGGACAAGATTTCTTTTCAAGAGCTAAATCACTCCAGTGGAATATAGAACTATGGCCTGGCAATACAGATTCTGCATTTTCCATATCAACATCAGACAATTCATGCATGTAACCATCTGCCTCACCATCTTCATAATACTCAAAGTAAAAGCCATCATTATTATTGTAATGCAAGCCATTGTCTTCACTGTGCTGGTGGTCCTTTGCATTATCTTTAAAAATTGGATAAACTACTTTTTTTGCTGGACTGTTATACGCATCATCTGGTGATTCGGTATTGTAAAGCTCACTATTGTCCCATGAATCATAGTCGTCTTTTTTATCAGACGAGTCAAGTTTTTTTAGTACAACGTAAGTCATTTTTTGAAGGAAATCAGGGTAACTATCCAAATCTTCTTCTGTGACTGGTCTTTCGAGGTCTGCTTTCCGCACCCTTTTGACTGCTACCCTGTCTTTGAAGCCAACTAGTCTACCTGGGTGACGGTTATGAGGATCCATAATTAAGCATTCTTCCTGCAGATCAGGTGAACTGGAAAGCTGATGTGAAGAATTACCCTCTTCCTTCTTTAAATTCAGTGGGAATATGTGTGATTTTTTCAAAGTTTTGTAGCCATCCCACTTCTGATTGTATATGTAGGCATGATTTAACCTTGCATGCTTTTGTTTAATTTTAAAGTACCTGTGTTTTTGGTCATTGCTAGTAAAAAGTAGAGATTTATTTGGGGAACTTGAAGGACCACTAACAGACTGAGCAGCACTTTTTCGAGCTTTTTGTATCTTTTGTTTTCTATACAACTTTGTAAAACTGTTACTTTGACTCATGGATCCATACGGTCTCTTCATATCCTGCTTTAAAGCAGAACTCTTTGGAAAAGAATGGGGCGGTTTTGCAAACTCTTTACTCTCAGATTCAAGTTCATCAAGTTCATTATCTGAAAAATGTTCTTGTTTAATTACAAGGGGACCATTAAACTGGTCCAAGGAAGATGATGGATGTACATATTCAATGTGCTTTTTTAAAATATAGCGGGTTGGCGCAGTAAATGGACACATCTTACAAATAAAAGCTGCAGGCTTTTTAGATGAAAGAAAATATGAATTTTTTAAGGTCTTTCTCTGATACTTTCTTTGGGGTTGATCAGAAGTTAAAACGGAACATTTTACCACGGCCCCATGAGCAATACCTCTATGACACTCCAATTCATTTTCAGTAACAGCCATAAAGTTGCACTCTTCGCAGCAGTAATATCGCTTGTCTTTCTCATGGGTTTTGGCATGCTGCACAAAAGTCTTAGGGCAGTTGGTTCCAAACACGCATTGAGGGCACTGCAGACGAGCGCTTCTACCTTCATCTTGAAGCTCTTTCAGTTCACGTATCTCCTCCATCAGTTTCTGCCGTCGTTCCTGATGAATAATCATATGTTTAAGAAGTGAATTTCGGTCTCTAAAAGTTCGCCCACATTCCCTACAAGCATATGGCCTTGGAACATTAAGGTGCCGAAAATGATTATTCCCATCCAAGTGATACATCATGTGCCTATGAAGGTGTTTCTTCTCCCTAAAATTCACATTGCACTTTGTGCAGGGGTAAAATGATGGCTCTTGATCACTTGTGCATGTTGGTGGTGACTGTGACTCACAACTTTGTACATCACTAGAAAAGAATGGATCGACATGAACAGGTGAGGTCTCCCCAGAATAGTCACAAACAGGACTATAAACATAATGATTGAATGCCTCTATAGCTTCTTTTGGAAGATGTTCTTCCGTGTCATCAAGAGAAGATTCAGACTTGATCTTCATTAATTCATATTTGTGCGGAGCTACCACTTGCTCTTCATCGCTATGTTCCATCATATCTACATTTAATAGCTTTGATTTCTTAGAAATATTTACATCATTATAAGCATCTTCGGAATAGCAACGAGTTATCTTACTACCATCCATTTTTCGTTTACGCTTTTTTTGTACCCTTACAACACAGTTCTTTTCTGGCTCCTCTGTTTTTTCATTATTTACCGAGTCCATCTCGGTACTAAAATTGGCGCTGTTTGCTCCTACAGAATTAACAGCACTAGAGCAACTTTGCATCTCATTTACAGGTAACTGTTGCCTATCATTGCACTCATCTATCGGCCCTACTAAAGTGCTATCCAATCTGACACTATCCACATTCGCTGTTTCGCAACCAACTGAAGAGGTAGGATGTTTAAGGTTGGAATTGGTTTCTTTCTTGGCATGTGCTACATCAGGTAGCAAGAATAAAACTTGCTGACTTGACATCTGTACAGAGTTCTTCGTAGGTTGATGAAGATCATATACCTCCTTTGAAACTGAACACAAATTTGTTTGCAGACCCACAAGGTGGTCTGTGGATAAGGAAATACTGTCTGTGTTCAGGATGGAAGTTTTATTTGAGGAGTATGAAACTGGTCCATTAATCGTTTCTTTAGGCAAGACCGGATTTTCACTAGAGACAGTAGTAGCACCTTCATTTATAATTAGAGAACCCTGGACTTTGTTTAAGGCTTTCTCAGACCTGTCCCTTGATAGTTCTTCAGGCACAGTCAATGAACTATTTTTCTGAACAGATGATTCACAGGCTTGTAGTTTCCTATACACTACATTTTCCTCAATCGAGTTGAAATTGGTGTCCTCTTCGAGGCGCTCATTAGCATCAGTATTTTCAGCACTTATTTGGGACTCCTCCATACTGTTTTTCTTCCCATTAAACAGTCTCTGAAACAGAGAGAAAAGGCTTAAGTATACGTCCTTGCTTTCAAACAATAAAAATCAGGACAAAACATATTTGCAACATTGAATACAAAGCCAAATTTTGTCAACTCTAAGACTTGTAATCGTCTATCCAGTATTTCAAGCAATGTGACTGATGCATGGCATCAGTTGTAAACACAGTTTTCAGTGCACAACAAATGTTTATCTATTGTACAACATCTGCATGAGTTGAAAGCAGCAGCCATGGATCTGATGCAAACACAGATACAAAGCCTGCTTGATTGTGTGAGGAGCCAGGCAATTTTATCAAGTCACCATAAAACTGCTTTCGATATGTCACACATACACCATCTAATCCAAAACCACCGAAGCAGCCATTTCCCCATTGTCCACCAGCATACAGGTCACAGGTGGTACAGCTGTGCAGGACATGCTGTCTCCCAATCCATTTCCTCAGCACCTGCTGGCTCTGATGTCAGAGCCAGATCTAAATCAGACAGATGAGATCACTCAGCTGCACTACACTGTGGAGGAGGCAGGGGACACTAAAGAAAATAAATGAGGAGTTCTATGCGGCCGCAAGTCACTGAACTGAGCAAGGCCCCTGAACTTCCTGCTCCTGGCTGGGACCTCCTCTGCCACTATAGTGGGATTGCCATCACTGGTTGCACATACAGCTAAACTGTATAAAAAGCGGGGACAGGCATAGGTGGCGGAAAGCTCTGGGTAAGTTAATTTTCTCAGTTTGTGAAAAAGTGGAACTACCCTTTATACAAAAATTAAAAACCGTTAAAGAGCTATACAACCAAGTGGTTTAGCTACAGTCTACTGATAACCATAAACATTAGAGCAGCACGTATTAGGTTTAGGGGACCCCTTTTTCAGGGCTAGCAAATTAAATCAATAAAAATTGTATCATATTGTTAGTCTCTTGTGTACACAGGGAGCGGGGGGAAAAAAACTGTTGACCAAATACACTGCCTGGCTAAAACGAGTCACACTTTAATATTTAGTTGGACCGCCTTTAGCTTTGATTACTCCACCCATTCACCGTGGCATCGTTTCAATAAGCTTATGCAGTGTCAAAACACTTATTTCCGTCCAAAGTTGCCTTAATTCTTCACCAAGATCTTGTAGTGATTACGGGGTAGGCAGACAAATGCGTAAAGTCTTCTCTTCTAATTACACTTCATGCCAATAAACTTTAACATCCATTTTAGTTTACAATACCCAATTAATACTTGCATGTATTTTCTAGGGATGCACAGATACCAGTTTTTCGGCATAGAGGATCTATATTTGTTTGACACTCGCCGATACCGAATAGATACTGGAAGTCAGATTAAGGAAGCCGGGTGACGTTTAATGTCTCGCTCCCTCGTCACCAGGGAGCATGGAGCCAACTTCCTGGCGGTGTGTAATGACTCACCACCCGGCTTCCTGTTACCGAAAGTTCAGGTATCGGAATAAATATTGGGATTTTTTTCAGCACAGATACCAAAACTAGTATTGGTGAATTCCTAGTTCACTAACATTTTAGAATGTTATCTATTTGGCCACCAATTTTTGAAGTGCTTTTCTCCTCAGTAGAAAAGTACCAATATGATTTGTATTGCTTTTGTTTGTTAGCCCTGAAGAATTAGGTCCCCAAAAACAAGTTGACAATTTTTTTGATGAATGTCAATAAGGATTAGAACCACTGAGTTGCACGATTCTTTTTCAAGGCACTCCTCACCCAACCCCACACCATGCAGGTACAAAGGATAGTGGGAGTTTGTTTTTAACGCTTATTTCCTGCTTGTTATGATTATGCAAATATTTGCATAATGTCTATAGCCTGTTAGAATAACATGTCTATTCTAAACCCAAGAATAAAGATTAAATATACTGAAGCTTACTAGTCCTTGGTTGTTGTGCCTGCATGATGTTCCTTTTTTTTTAACGTGCAAAAGTTTAGCAATTAGAAAGTGTTCTGCTTAAATAGGTTCTGTCTGGACTTGATGACAGACTGAAAAGAAGCCTGTTATAAAGGAAACATATAGTTGACTAGTGTCAGACTAGTATCGAAACCAGGTGATCAGAATGAAAGCCAAACAACTGGCAGTTTCAAAAGGATGATCACATTGGTAGCCTACATATTCGATTACAAAAACATAATAAAAAAGCCTAACTTCAACTATGTTATAATAAAATACATCTTAACATACCAGATCTGGCCTACTAAACCAGCCACTTCCCTGCAAGAAATTTTTATTAAACATCCTGAAACAGGTTTGGACATTTTCCCTGGTAATTTGCATCATTAAAAATATTTAATCAGGGTGAAGCCCTGGCTAAATATGTTTACAATCTAACCCCAATTAAACATACTATATTCAAGTCCCTTTGGATGTTTGAAGACTCCAAGAAGTTTACCGGGGCATGTTTGCACAGTGCCAAAAAAATTCAACAATTTTTAGCACCCCAAAATGGTGCTAAAGAAGCATCTAGCGAGGCCTGCACAGCTATGAAGTCACAAGGTTCAAGACTGTGTAGGTAAAAATGTTGGTAGCAAAGTTAAAGCTTCAGGCAAATAAGATTAAAAAACATTACTTTGGAAATGCTGTAAAATGGAAACTATCAAGTTGCCACTCATTACAAACCAGAGGTAGACAAATGTATGCTCACTCCATTTGAGATTATATATTAGCGTTTCTCAACAGGAAGCAATGTTGCTAACGAAGTGGTAAATTCAGTGTTAATGAGTGGCTTCACTGTTACCACCTCAGAGGTAAAACCTTACATGCTTCATCCATCTGTTCTAGTGTTAGAGGTTTCAGGAAAGAACAGACGCTTCCCATTTAAAACAAGTTTACTGGTGCCCCTGAACAGCAGGGAGGCAAAACTATAGTAATACTGACTTTTCCTTGAAAAACCACACTCCTTTGAGATCTGCACAGCTACAGAATACTATATATTTAAGATTATTTTTGCAGCAAATACAGAGAAAGTGGAAGCTTAAATATTTTGCAATTGCTATCATTTTCCCTCAAAAGTGACATTAAGGCTTATTTGCTTTATAGTAATGCTGCTAACATTATGTGGTCTATTTATGAAAAAAAATGTATAGCTATTCATCCAGTGAATGTACGAAATGACATTTGTTCTGTGCAAAATTAACCAGAATGGACCAAACTCAAAAGTTCTTCAAATTTTATGGTGGTATAGCGGTAAAAAATAGGTTCATTCATAAACCTAAAAGAAAAAAACTCGGTGAATCTGGAAAATACTGCATTATTTCCATTAGATGAAGGAGGAGGATCACTGGAATGTAATGTAATTAATACAGCATAATGAGAGATATAATGTTACACTTCTAGGGAAAACTAGGAAGGAATTGGCAAATACATTTAATCATTGCTACTATGGGGTTACCCATAGCAGCAATCGTTACATAATGCTGTGAATTCCCTCCAGCGGTCTGGAGCACTGTTACTTTGTAGTGTACCAAGCTTTAGCTATATTTACTTCTTATGATCTTCAGCTCCATCTAGTGGCTATAATGCAGTATTTCCCCAATTCATGTTTTGTTCATTCTTTATAAATGAACTTCATTTTAAACTGATCATAGTATTTGAAGAACAATCACCCGGAGGAGAAAATAGCCCAAGAACATTTTGCCCCACTCTAAAGCTGGTCAACTCTCCCAGAGCAAATGTAGTTTCACTGGACAAATAGCAATGTGATTATATATATATATATATATATCATTGGTTCTGATGAAGGGGGCGTGCCCCAGAAACGCTTTAACCATTTATCAATACAGGGATCGAGGTTACTGGTGTTTTACATCGCTCCAGATTCTCCCTGCCAGGGGTTCCGTCCTCTCACCCTTATTTGGAGCATTATGATCTTTTCCTGCATCATTTTTGTCCAACTAGTTGTGAAATGTCTCTGCCATTTCAGTAAAAAAAAAAATCAAAATTATACAAAAATTAACAGCAAATAAACTTGGTTGTAGTGTTTGTTCATTTGCATTGCGTGCTTTTCAGTGCCATTCGTGGTTAATGGCACTCCAAACGTGCCAAGTGCATAAAAGGTGTGCGACAAAAAAAAGAGAAACCAAACCTGAAGCTCATAAAAGGTGCATTATGCTTCTATCTTACATAAGGCAAGCCAATGAAATGAACAAGCTGCCCTATGCGGGTCAAAAGCACAAAAATGTTATCTTGTGTTGCAAGTGTAAA
>NW_017306715.1:223314-233578 GCF_000935625.1 Nanorana parkeri | reverse complement strand
CCCCCCCGCCATCTGGTTGCCATTTTCAATTGATGGGGAGGGGGGGTTGGCGGCGCGTGGGGGGGGGGCGCATTGTGGAACCTGGCCTTGGGGCGGCAGGGGGAGTAAATCCGGCCCTGGTGGTAACCATGGCTTTCTTCATATAGATACAATGGAGGAGTGAATGCAGCCACCCAGGGACAGGAAGTGTGTTATGCGCAGGATTACCAGGTAGAGGGAGGAAAAAGAAAATGCAGCCATGAAATCAAAGGACTGGTAACAATATACTACATTTTTGCTTTTGGGTTTAGATACGGTTTAAGGTTTGTTTTTGCAAGCTGTTTATCCACCGACTGCAGTGGCAATAGTAGTAAGACCCCCGTTCACATTGAGCGATTTATCGCGCGGTAATTCCCGCGATATCGCGGCAAATTACCGCGCGATATCGCGCTCCAATGCAATCCAATGGGGCAAAGGGTCCTGCTGTCGCGGGTCGTGTGTCGCTACAGCAGGACCCTTTTTGGAGCGGATTTAGCCGCGATTCAAGCTTGCTCAATGCAAGCTTGAACGCGACATCGCGCGGCAAATCTCGCGATGTCGCGCAAATATGCAAATCGCGCGTCATATCGCGCAGTGGGAACGGGGCCTAAATGTGGGGCGAAAGCTTGGTATTACCTTAGAGGACTCAATACACCTTCATTTTCATCATGCTAGCCAGCACAGTTAACTGTTTAACCGCTTGAAGACCAGGTGTTTAGATCCCCTACCTGGCCAGGCCATTTTTCAGTGTTCAGCGCTGCAGTACTTTGACTGACATTTATTCCGTCACGCAACGCTGTACTGAAATGAATTTTATACCATTTTTTGGGGACAGATAGAGCTTTCTTTTGGTGGTATTAAATCACCACTGCAGGTTTTATTTTTCACTATATTCAGGAGAAATTACTGAAAATTTTTTTTTCCATTATGCTATAAAACAACTAATATTACCCACTTTTTTGGTAAAATATAAAAGACGGGGTCACGTCGGGTAAATAGACACCAAACATGCCAAGCGTAAAAATTGCGCGCACTCGCAAAAAACTAGAAAACCCAAAATTGGCCATAGGCGACGCTTTAAAAGCTTTTACCGCTCATCTAAACTTTCATTTTTTTAGATTTATTCATTTTTTAATTTACTTTTAGGGGCTTTGGTGAAATATTAGGGGTCTAAACAGACCCGATATTTCTCTTTTAAAATAGAAAGATTGGGGACACAGAGTACCCAATTTCTTTTTCTGCAGCCCTCTATACTGAGTGTTCCCGTTCATTCATAACATGAGGACAGAGCAAGTTTACCATAACCACAATCATGAATGAACAGGAGGTGATAGATTACTTCCCATTAATTCATAATTGAGGACACATTAACCCTATGTCCTCAATTATTTACAAACACTCAGCGATCAGCGATTACCGATCTCTGAGTGTTTGTATCGCTCTCCTTCCTGACACGCTGTCACAGGAGGCTGAGCAAACAGAGCTCAGCCTGCTGTAACAGCACTGGCTGTCTCCCCCAACCCAACCCCCCCCCCCCCCCCCCCCCCCCCCCCCCCCCCCCCCCCCCCGGCTCTCCTCTGATCTGTGACAGGAGGCTGAGCGGTGTGGGAGAGACGCCGGCCGCTTACAGCGCTCTCCTCCCGCAGCGCTCAGCCGTCTGTGACAGCTTCTCTCCTCCCCGCTGGGACACAGAGCAGCCCAGCGGGGAGGAGAGAAAGAACGGATGCACCGCTGTATCGGCCAGAAAATTATGCATTTTTTTTATTGGCATTATGCCAAAAGTGCCATTTTTGCCCGATATATAATGCATCCCTAATATTAAGCACCAGAGATTGTTGATCCAGGGAATATCCGATTGCTTTGTGATCAGGAAGGATTTTTTTTCCCCCCCTTTTGGAGAAAGTTGAACCATGCTTTACATGGGGTATTTTTGCCTTCCTCTAGATCAACAGTGGGTAATTGTGAGCATGACATTCTCTTTAGGCTTTTCTTTTTTTTCATATTTCTATAGGTTGAACTTGATGGTTGTGTGTCTTTTTTCAACCTAACTATGGAAACTATCATTTTCCTATCCATATATTTCTTCAGATACATTCTGAAAATCTACCTTGATAATCTTCAATCTCTTATTCCACTCATCAGTCAACTCATTTAAATTTCTCCCTTTAGGATTTTTGCCATTTTCTCACAAATCCTTTTTAAAGCTAAACTCCGAGCTGCAGAAAAAGCTCCCCTTGCAATGGGACCCCTGCATGCCCCTGGCAGCCAGAACTCTCCATCGCCACTGGGATGTCGAGAGGCACTCAAGATTCCTCGCATACAATGCAGGAATACGGGTCCTGTATGGACACAATGACTTTGGTGAGCTGTGACCGGTCAGACATTGAAGAGGCTTCACTGGAGATGGCTTCAGAAAACTGAAGAAGCAAGAAATAAGGCAAATATATCCCCTTATTCCCTTCCCCACACCCCCACCTTCCAAGAACACTTTTTATTTTTTTAAATGCTGCTTTTTATACAAAACAGATTACAAATTACATAAGATGACAAGTCAATAAGCAATTCAGATATATCACAGCTATTTCCTGTCCTAAATAACAGCCCGATACACACTGCCCGCATTGATCCTTCCCACATGTATGGGTATAAAATCTCGGAATAAATGGTTACCTTTCCATGTACATGAGATCAGCTGCACAGACAGACATTTTCAGAAAGAAGTATGCTGTTCATTTACATTCTAAACTGAAAAATGAGGTATTTGGGGGAAAAAGCAACAAAAGGTCAAACACTTCCTAAAATGTGACAGATCACTAAACGCCCCGAGCTATTATGCAAAAGATTTTAAAAATCTGTATTTTTGCAAACTATCAGCACTTGCTATAACACCCCTGTACTCTACATCTTGAGGTTACTACAAAAGGAATGAGGTGATAATTGCATATTAACATAATTATTCTATAATTCTTACAAGCAAGCCTGTTAGACCACTTAGATTCTGCTTCAGCTTAACATTTTGTGGTATATATTTATAAAGCAGAGAATCTGACAAACATCCACTGCAGGTGAATATTTCTGGTGCATGTATTTATGAAAGCTTGATTCAACACCAGTGAAAGTTGGGTGAACGTCACATTCACTGCTTTATAATGATGCCTTATAATGTCCACAAAGTACAGGAGTGCCAGCATGAATGAGGCCTCAGACTTGTGTTAAAGATCTCTGGGCAGAAACTATCCCAACCCTTGCAGTGGGACTACTCCTGAACTGCAAAAGGTTAAGTGCTCGTTTTCATCCAAAAATATACTCACCGGAACCTCAGATTCGGCTGGCTGTTAAGGTGCCCATACACCTTACGATTATCGGACGAAACTTTTAGTCCGATGATCGAACAGTCGTACGATTGTCGTAAGGCACCCCCCATCCTGCCCCGGTGATCGCAAGGTTCAAATCAGCTGGAGTTAAAAAAAAAAACACCTGGACGCATTGTGGTAAATCGACCGCAGGTATTTTCATTTGCACATGAGCAGTGTTAATCGTACGACTTTGACGTACGGAAACGCCACCCACCTTGCGAAAATCGTACGATCAACTGAAGTTTTCGAACATGCAGGAAAGACAAAAGTCGTACGATTGTACAGTACTGGTGGTTGCACACTCCCCATACACCTTACGATTGTCGTACGAAAAGTCGATCGCATACAAATAATCGTAAGGTGTATGGGCACCTTTAGACTAGTCGCTGCGCTTTCTCTCCTCCTCTGCTCCATCGTTGAAATGTCCCCTCGGCGTACTCATGTCCTATACACTGTGTATTGGATGTGATGACTCACAGGGCCTTAAACTGCTGGAGCGGAGGAGAGGAAAAGAGGCTGCAGGGACCAGTCATTATTTCTGCCTTGAGCTCTTTAACAACAGTAAAGTATAACCATTATGCACAACTGCAAAGCAGGAAGCAGGTCATGCATAGGGTATGTAATGAACAAATATTGCTGACCCCATGTAGTTATAAAGTATAAAAATACACAAAGAAAGTTACCAGTAAGTAGCTTTTTTAGGGGAAGAGGTCATCTCTGGGAACATTTTTTCCTTCATGATTTCCTTCAACAGCCCTAACAAGATTAAGCAGGTAAACATTCCTTTGCTTCAAAAGACACCTCCCACTATGCAGGCCATCTTCTACATTGATCAAATGCCAAGAGGAGTACAGCCCCTGCTGTACTTCTGGCCCACTCGGATACAAGTACCAAAGCCCCCTAACCCTGAGGTCATGACTAGGCCTGCAACTAATGATTTTCATTAGTTGGCCAATTATTTTTTTGATTGATCGTGGACATAATTACATTTTAAAGCTCGACTTCCCTGACTTTAGGACTAAGCCACATCTCCATATACCCCTCCTTCCCCCATCCAAGTAGAGTATTGAAAATGCAATCAATGGAATCAATGGCTGTTTTATAGGACAGGGGATGGCAGGCATTGGTCCTGAAACCAGAAATGCCAGGCCCTTAGTACCGTCAGTCCAACTTTAGAATTGTGCATAGAAGAGTCTTGTAATGTCTGCTCGAGAAGGACAAAGTACAGTTTACTGGAAGGGGAAGAAAATAAAGTCACAATTGTATTTTTATTCTTCACAAAGCAATACATATGAATTTTATTAATTTAGAGTCCAAAACAGCTTATTGCAAGTATATAAAAACACATTTAATAATGTTAAACCATGCATGTTATTTTTGTACACACCATTTTTGGAAAAACGAACATTTGCACTCGAGCTGAAACATTAGTATGCATTTTTTATCACAACTATCATACCAAATGAATACATTTTTGCAGTTGCAAACAACTAGCAGTTTCCTCTAGCTGTGATTCAACGCTCATTAAATCTGCTAACAAGTTTTTCGCTTATTACCGCTCAATTTTAAAGTTACATCCACCAGTGGAGATGGATCCATTTAGTATACATTTTATTATATATAATAGATTATACATTTAGTTACAATAACCACAGCCTGCAGTTTTAAAAGCAGAGACAAAGCCCTGCCACAGATCAACACTAATCAAGAGATAAAAAACAAACAAACCCTGAACTAACCAACAGACAGTTTGGGCTTTACAATTCCAAACTAAAGAGTGAGGGTCTACATGAGCTATTTTACTATTAATCGTGCATGTTACATGCACACAGACAATCCGCCTAAATCCCAAACAATAGTTTTCTACTATTTAAAGGGTTATTAAACCCTCAGGTTTTTTTTGCATATATTTACTGCTAGCAGTAGATGTATGCAAAACTTTTTTTTTAAAACAAACAAAAAACATTTGAAACAGGCAAAAAAAAAAAAAAACTTACCCGTGTCTGCCCATCAACCTTACGAATATCAGACGACAACGCAATCGCATACGAAAATCGGATGATAATCGTAAGGTGTATGGCCACCTTAAGGCCTGGTTCACATCTGGGCATTTTGTAGCGCGTTAGAACGCTCTGCAAAACGCTCAAACACCGAAATCCCATTATTTCCTATGGGTATGGTTCACACCTGGTCGTATTACAGGTCGTATTACAGGCCGTATGAACGCGCTACAAAACGCCCTACGCCAAAAGAAGTACGGGAGCTTCTTTGGGGCGTTTTTGTTGCGCATTTCCATTGGGATACAGCCAAGTAGCCCTCGGAAAAACAAGTGTTTTTTTTTACCACGAATCGCGGTAGAAACGCGCATATTCGATACGCCTAGGTGTGAACCCAGCCTAAGCCTGTTTAAGCACTTCTTGCAACAAATTAATAAAAGTGGTGCATGCCAATTTGTAGTGCGCTTGATATCATTGTGCACCAAAAAGGTAATTTTGTGCCGAGATCATCCTACATTTTCTCCTTTCCTTCCTGCACCTCAGTGGCTATCCATACCCGTCCCCCCTCCTCTCCTTGCTGCAGTGCCGATAGTCGCTCTCGCCCCCCCTCAATACAGTTATTTACACCACTCAGGTAATAGTCTACAGACAATATTAAGTATCGTAATCTGCCTCCACTTTGTGGACAGAATTTTAGGCTTGACATGTTTGGTAACCATTTACTTGACACAATCTCATTAAATTATAATCTACAAACAAATGGGGATTGTATTTTATTTGTTTGCGTGCAATAACGTTTTTTTCCCCCTGAAAATATAGGACTAATAAGCAGATGTGCAAAAAAATGTGACCTAAAACTTGCAAGTACTACCTTTTTATTCTACAGGCCCTCTGCTTTAAAAAAAAAAAAATCATGTTTTGGGTGTATGTATACACAGTATATTGCCAAAAGTATTGAGACATCCCTTCAAATCATTGGATTCAGGTGTTCCAATCACCTCCATGGCCACATGTGTATAAAATCAAGCACCTAGGCATGCAGACGCTTCTACAAACATTTGTGAAAGAATGGGTCGCTCTCAGGAGCTCAGTGACTACAAGCGTGGTACCGTGATAGGTTGCCACTTGTGCAATAAGTCCATCCGTGACATTTCCTTGCTACTAAATATTCCGCGGTCACTTGTTAGTGGAAGCAACTGGGAACAACAGCAACTAAGCCACGAAGTGGTAGGCCACCTAAAATGACAGAGCGGGGTCAGCGCATGCTGTAGTGCACAGTGCGCAGAAGTCGCCAACTTTCTGCAGAGTCCATAGCTACAGACCTCCAAACTTCAATGTGGCCTTCAGATTGGCACAACAGTGCTTAGAGAGCTTCATGGAATGGGTTTCCATGGCCGAGCAGCTGCATCCAAGCCTTACATCACCAAGTGCAATGCAAAGCCTTGGATGCAGTGGTGTAAAGCACGCCGCCACTGGACTCTAGAGAAGTGGAGACGTGTTCTCTGGAGTGACGAATCACGCTTCTCTGTCTGGCAATCCGATGGATTTATCTGGGTTTGACGGTTGCCAGAAGAACGGTACTTGCCTGACTGCATTGTGCCAAGTGTAAAGTTTGGCGGAGGGGGGATTATGGTATGGGGTTGTTTTTCAGGAGTGGGCTTGGCCCCCTAGTTCCAGTGAAGGGAACTCTAAGGCATCAGCTATGGCTATGATATCTGCAAAAGATGGCTACTTTGACGAGTCTAAAATTTGTTAATTACATTTTGTTAAAGAAAACGATTCCATGATACCTTTTCGCTGTCCGACTGTTTATTTGTTCTATGCTTTATTTTCAGAGTACATTGAGACATTAAACTGCATAAACTTACATTAAAAAAAGACTGGAAAAATGTGCTCTAACATTTTTTGACTGGTAGGAGTAGATTTTTTTCATATAAAATAATATATCCAAACTAAGTGAAGGTTTAACTCGATCAAGGCCACCTTCCTGGCATCTCAGCAATCCCCCCAATAAACCCACCACAACATTAAGTTATAATATGTACTACCTTCATTTAGTTACACCAATTCTGTTTTTAGAATCTTTCAGCCGGCAATTGGCTTTATTGCAAAAAATAGAAAAACATTTAAGACTACATTAAAGTCCAATTTCTCTCTGGTCCAGAGTCTTGCTTTAACCTGTGCTATAAATATTCTTGTGCACATCTGAGTATGCAATTCTTTACCAAGTTAAGTAGTCACATTAATAAAGGAAATCTTATCCCTTGTTCACGCCTCTGCAATACAAATTTGGAGAGGTGCTGCAGGGTGCGCTGAGGTATGCAGTCCATTTAATTGAATGGGCTGGCTACCGCTGCTAAATCAAACTGCATGCACTTTTTTTTCCTATAAATCGCATTACACATCATATGGCAACAGGTTACTGTGCCATGTTGTGCGATACAACGCACACAAGATTGCTAGGTGCATTGAGGATGACATTAAGAAATAATGGCACCGCACCTAACATCGCAACATGCTATTACATGCCAATAAAGCCCAACACTTTCAGTCTACTCCTAGTAGTCGGTACTCTGACCCTCTGAAAGCACAGGCAGAAGTCTATAAGACAGAAACCAGGGAAGTCCCCTGAAAGACCTTCTGCATGAAGGCAAGTTCCCATTTCTAAAAAGGTAGGGAGCCGATTTTTAATCCCTGCGGTTCCTTGGGCCCCTTGAGCATCACATACTAATACTTGCCTCTGGTCCTCTCTTCAGCTAATACCGCACAGAGCAATGTACCGTCCCTGGTCCCCTTGGGTTCCTTTCACCACTGGACCGCTTACAAAACACACACTAACAGCAGTGCCTAAACTGAAGGCCCGGTAGGTGGGATCTTACACATTTTTTTTCTTTTTTAAATATTGCAGTTTTGACTATCACAGCTATTCTGAATGGAAGGGGGGCGTTAGGATGAGATTCAAAGATGATCAAATTTAGTGGGAAAGGTCCACCTTATGCAACTGTCAAAGACCGCCACACTAAGAAAACCACAGAAAAAACTAAATCCAACAATGTCAATGATGAGAACACAAACTTCCCAAAGCATAGACCCCAACCAGTCACAGAGAAGTTCCAAGCACCAGCTTTAACTACGCATATCAAACAGAAAATTATCCGACATTCATTTAAGAATTGAATTTGACTTTTTATTTTTGGGGGGTTAAAATGCATATTTGTACAATGTCCTTTTAGATACAATATGCTAAAATATCTAAGCACATATATTTCATTTTATAAAAGCCACTTTAACCTATCTTCTTGCTAGCGCCGTGTGTATTTTACCTGGATATCATACACAAGTGCAGTTTACATGCACGCCACTGGAGGTCACTAGAGATCAGTCTTGCTTGGTTTTTAGATTAGAAGTGGCAGCTCTGCAAGTTATAGCTCCGTGAGAATCCATAAAGAAGGCATCTAATCATATCTATCCTTTCTGATTCAGGAGATAACGATTGGGACAGACCCTGCATAAAACAAAGTGTCATTTCACATTTTCAAGTAAAATGTAATTATAACATGGGCTGAAATTTAATTCTGTATTCTTGAAAAAATAAAAATGAAGACAGCCACTGCTGACCTAACGAAACAAGAAAACTAAGTTTTCTGGCTCTTCGCACCACTAAAACATACCTTAGATGCATTCTCTGGCATCCTATTGGTACTGAATATGCTACACCACTAAAACATACCTTAGATGCATTCTCTGGCATCCTATTGGTACTGAATATGCTGCACCACTAAAACATACCTTAGATGCATTTTCTGGCATCCTATTGGTACTGAATATGCTACACCACTGCAACATACATTTAGATGCCACACCACTGCAACATACCCTTCAGATGTCATCTCCAGCATCCAGGGCATTGCAACGTGCAATTTTAAACACTTGTTGATAGGGTCAAGAACATGCCTGCCTCCTAGCACACATTCCTTAATGGTCGGGAAGGTTACCAATAATAGTGCCTGGTAAAGAGGAACATGTGAAAAGGCAAGAAGATGGGTACTACGGTAGCTATTGAAACGCTGCAGAAATTTGCATTTTACCGTGCTATGGAATTCGGGGCACCCAAGACCTTGGAGAGCTTATCTCCAGCACTATAACCTCTTCAGTACAATGAAGTTATTAACACTTTAAATATCAACTTTAAATAAAACAACAAAAAATGCACAATATGGGCTATATGCTGAATTTCTAGTATATCACACACTTTGAAAAGGCATATGCCCGAGTACACACTGTGAGCGGCCAACCCATACATATTAAAGTAGCACCTGAAAAGTCGCAAGTATATATTAGAACTTAGTTTGGCACGCTTGAAACACTTCAGGACCTCTCATGTGTATATAAAAGGGGTGGTTCTGAAGTGGTTATACCAAGGTCATGGCTGTACCGTCTTTTCACAGCCAGCGAAGGCTGTCACATACAAGGGTACGGGCAGTTATACAGAAAATCGATCGCTTGTGTGCAGCTGGGGAGCGTGTGCCCCCTGCCCCCAGCTATCGCATGCTCTGCTGTCCCTCGATCCAAGTGAGGGTCTCTGCACCTGAACTGGAGGGAGATCAGCACATGTCCAGCGGCTGACTTCCCTCCAATCACTGAAACCGGAAACGATGTGAATTATATCACTTCGTTTGTGGCTGTCAATTCCATGTCTGCTGTAGCCGGAGACATGGCCGATGACGCACGATCTGTGCTTAATCAGCTTATTTGGTGTTCATAGGTGACATTAGGGTTCTAATACACCACTGATGTATTCATAAAAAGGAGGACCTGTCACTGTATCTGTGCCATCACGATAACAATAAAGTGGAAAAAAACCAAAATAAAACCACCCACACACACATACCA
>NW_017306715.1:204512-223299 GCF_000935625.1 Nanorana parkeri | reverse complement strand
CAGGTGTGCCTACATGCGAAAAACGACAATCACACTACGCATCCTATATCACAGTGAACATTGGAGTGAGATAAATAATTACAGGGCCATCACTGAGACCCCATTCACACTGAGCTACATCAGCGATGATTTGAGCTGAGCAACTTATTGTTGCGCTACGTAGCGCTACTTTTGGCATGGACTTCGTAGCTGCTACATTGGGCTGTATCCAATCAAAACCGGCCTTGATGTGACATAATTCCTCTTCCTGTTTTCTGCTTATATTTCTGTGCAAAAGTGACACTTCTGTAGCGCGACGTGGCGCAACAATGTCGCGCAAAATCCCTGGTAATGAGTGACATTGAGCTACACCATTGAAGTCTATTGGGCCAAATCACACGAAATCCACCGCAAAATAGGTCCTGTTTAAGCAACAAGCTACAGGCGACATTGAGCTGTGAACAGCTCCATTGAAATGCATTGGACGAGCTACATTGAGCTGTTTGAGCAACTTTTGAGCTGAAATTGCGCTACAAATTGCTCAGTGTGAATGGGGTCTCACTGTTAACTCTAAATTGATGAGGCTTTTAGATCATATTGTGCTGTTTTTTGCCATTTCATGGGCACACACAATTTTAAAAGCTGGAAATGCTTGGGGGGGAATTTATCAAAGCGTTCGCGACAGTTTTAGCCTCTTAGATAATTTTTTTTTCTGTGCAAATCTGTCTTTCAACATGTGCCCTTGTTCTGACCTGAGCTTGCACTACTTTTCCACCTGCACGTGTTTTGCCCGTTTTCTTCAGAGCTTGCACTACTTTTTAACTGCATGTTTTTTGCACCTTTTTTCATCTGCATTTGTTCTCGGCTGTCTGAAACTGAAGCATCACCTAAGAAAACAAATCACAACTTAAGAAGTCCCCATGACCACTTCTTCAAGATGCGACAGTTAAAGCTTTTTGCCTAGAGTTAGAAGTCTTCTTTCTTGGAGTCTATTAAACCTAATTTATCAACAACATTACACTAGCTTGATAAATCTGGTGCAAATATTTTCCATGCAAGTTCAAACAAATACTTGCAATTGCTTTGATAAATTCCCCCCTTGGTATGTATTTACCTGACACGACAACATGTTTTATATTTAGTTCATTCGGGTGCCCTAAATTTATTTTAGCCTAAAAATATTTGTTTGATAAATATTTGCACAACTAGCATTCTACAGGGCCTCTGCTTTTAGGAAATGTAATTGTTTGGGGGTTTTATGCGGTTTTCTAGCCAAAAATGTAGGTTTTATCATGTGTGGAAAAATTAAGAAATTACTCTGGATGGGATGGTGGTTAAAGCTTTCTACTTTTTCACAAAATGGGTAAAACTACTGCAGGAAGGAGGCATGTACTGTGGTGGAGGCATGTACTTTAGTGGAGGTACCCACAAGGACACCTGACATTCCAGGGATGGAAATAAACGTTGGATCTTACTGTTTTAGGCAAGCTCCTGCTTTGGGAAACCAACGTCCAGCAATGTTGACTGGTTTTAGGTCTGGTTTACAGGTTGACCAACAAGGTGCATTTTGCCTCAGTGCTTAACCACAGTAGTAGTAAAGTGGAGTCCATTTTCACAACAGCATAGGAAATCCCTTTTAAATGGCATCTGAAATAAGCATATTTACTAGCAGCATAAAATGGGCAAATATCATAGACATGTGACAGACATCTGAATCTTGTACTTCTGCACAATTTACATTACAGACACTAGGTTGGCTTCAGATGTACTACTTACAGGTTTGATCTCTCAAAGTCGAGGAAAAATCAGGCAGACCTTTACAGAACCTGAAAAAAACCAAGCAAGAACTTTAACAAACTAACATTTTAAAACACAAGAGAATTAGGTTCTTGCTGATCACTGTACACTGTCTACTCAGTATTAGAAGATCTGAGATTTTGAATTTTGGCAGTGTCTTCCTGTTCTGGCAACACCGCCGCCCCCCCCCCATGCTTGTTTTCTGGTGGCATCTGGACAGCAAGGGAAATCTCTACAGTGAGGGTCACTGACAGAAAAAAAAAAAGAAACCCACTGCCAAGCTATTTCACATTCATCTTACCACATTTCTGGAAAGTACTATCTACTGCTGCACATTAAAGTGTACCTAAAGCCAAAACTGTAGATTTTAAATAGTGAGGGTAAAGATTAGTACCCCAGTCACTTTTATTGCACACTGCACTGTTCCCTGTTGTGTGTGGACAACCAACATTTAACTTAAGTGAAACATCATGGAAATTTGCCTTGATGAACAATCCCGCATGGCCCTGCATTGGGGCAAACCATTCTGGTGACAACTGTCTAAACACCTTCTCACCAGGTGTAGGCATAGATGCGGCAGCACATCAGGTGGGCTTTAATGCCTAGCATACAGCCGAGGATCCATCAACAGCTCACGGTCACGGTTTCCCTTTGGGAAATCATGTGACCACCTTTATAGCCAAATACACGCTTGCCTGCAACTGCTAGTGCTTAGATTCCCTTAACTTATAGGGCGGTTTTATTAGCCCCTGTATATGATAGCAATAAAGTTTAGTGAAAAAAAATATTAAAGTTTCCCCCCCCCCAACAAAAAAATTTACAAAAAAGAATTTTAAAAAAACCAAAAAAATGTTTAAAGTCCCCACCCATACATACACGCATGCAAACATGCGTCGGGGGGGCATACGTGAAAAAACAACGATTGCGCCCATTATGCCGCACATGTTACATATCGCCGCGAACGTCATAGTGGGAGCAATAATTCTAGGGCCATCAATCACTGATAACACTAAACTGATGAGCGGTAAAAGCTTTTAAAGCGTCGCCTATGGCCAATATTGGGTATTGTAGTTTTCTGCTGGTGCGCACAATTTTAAAGCTTGACATGTTTGGTGTCTATTTACCCGACGTGACCCCGTCTTTTATATTTGACCAAAAACATGGGTAATAATAAATGTTTCCTAACATAATGTAAGAAAAAAAAACACCTTTTTGTTTTCAAAATTTTCACTAATTTTTCCTAATTATAGTAAAAAATAAAAACCGCAGTGGTGAATAAATACCACCAAAAGAAAGCTCTATCTGTCCCAAAAAAATGGTATAAAATTAATTTCAGTACAGCGTTGCATGACGGAATAAATGTCAAAGTACCGCAGTGCTGAATACTTAAAAATGGCACGGCCAGGAAGAGGGTCTAAACACCTGGTCTTCAAGCGGTTAAAGTGCCGATGGGAGCTGCGCCATGGGGTTCACAGTGCTGCACAATTAATATAAAAGAAGAATCTGGTTATTTCAGTTATTACTATTCTAGTTGTGCACCCAACTTGTGTTTCCGTTAGTATGCGCACGTTCGCACTGACTAAACTTCTTTGGGGGTATTTATAAATTAATTTTTACTGTTTTTTTTGTGTTACCTTTCCACTGCACTGGGGAATGATAGATGCCTGCTGAGGCAGCTGAAGGTAAACACAGCAGGCAGTGGTTGGGAGCACTAGCCAGCCTGCTACTGCAATTTAAAATAGCCAATGGCAGGCTGGCTATTGCTTCCAGACGCTGGATGGGAGACCTGACTCTGGCTTTCTACCGCTGGGAGAAGAGGGGCGCACACAGAGGCAGCAGAGGAGGAACAAGGGCAGGAGTAGGGGAATACAGAAGCACAGCGGTCCCTACTCCCTGCTTGGCGCCAGCTGCAATGGTCTGTGTTCCCTCTGATCAAAGGGGACACAGAAAACAGCATGCAGCAGCTCCCAGAGGAGGTAGAACGGAGGAGCAGAGCGGCGGCGATTCAACTAATCGATAATGAGAATCATTGACAACGATTCTAAATATCGATTATCAATTAAATTGATTTAGTTGTTGCAGGCTTATTTAAGAGCAACTTGCGAATGTTTCTTGGGCCTCCCTCTCCTTAAAAGCATCATGTCCTATGCACCTGATAAACAATCAAGTAGTATTAAACAAACAGTTTTCAACAGTAAATTCAGAATATACATTGTCCAGTAAAGTATTTAAATTTCTGTCTAAGCACGAAGGCGCAATTCACATACAAGGATTTCCTGCTGATCGGAGCAGAACGGAACAGATGTCACTCTTGTAACATCCGGGAACCATTCAGTTTTTTGCACCATCTTGTGATAGAGCAAAAAACTGAGCAGTATGGACCCATGTTAGGTCTATAGGGAGTTGGATGTAACCAGACATGCATTAGTTTACATCAAATTAATTCCGATCCATCACAATCAGGTCCACCAAAACAGAACTGTTCTTTCCGGACCTACAAAGAATCGGTGGTAAATGGATTTAAAACAGATGCACGTCTGCTTACATCTGGCTGTCCATAGTTCCACTGAGACTTCCAATCAGATCCGCCTAGAAAATGGACAGGCAGCTCTGAACAGACTGCTCGTGTTCAAGGGGCCTTACAGTTTTCATCTAACTGGCTCTAACCCTCTCAACTCAGCTTCCCTGAACTTCCTATTGTGACCATCTACTCAAGGGACAAAGCAGTCTGCAGCAGCTGTTTATCTGCTAGCGTCAAGAAGAAAGGTGCGAGGAATGGGGAGCAGGGGACTGGATTGCCTTGCCTGTGTATTATGGAGAGACACACACAGCTCACTCCACAGGGACCCTGTAAAGTAAAAGGAACCACCTTAAAAACAGGATACCAGGACCAGTGGTCAGGGGGCCAGCTAATTAAAGCAGGAAACAAAAAACAACTTAAAATCAAAAAAGAGCAGCATCCATGACTCCAATTTACCAGCATTTAAAATAGCCTAAAAGCCTTTGACTTTAATATCACCTTAACCCCTTCATGACTGAGCTTGTTTTTAGTTTCTGTTCGTAAATGACTGACACCCTTTTGAAATGTTTGCTGTGTGATTCTTCCACGTCAGTAATATACTTTCTTACAAAGTGCACCCACACATATTATATATTGTTTTTTTAGAGGACAGATAGGGCTACATATTTATATCACATGTGTGTGTCTAACGCCTCACTTAGGACAAATAAAATATATTAAAAAAAAAAAAGGAGGATAAAACGTTAAAAAAAACACTTTACTTCAGAACAGCCGATAATACGTTAGTGACACTGATCCTGCAGCAGTTCAGGATTCAGCTGTCACTAGTTTTCTGAACGTTCCAACGATTAGAAAACTGAAACATTCTTCTTTCAGGAATATATTATGTATCTATTCGTGAAAGTGAAAGAAAAAAAAAAGCCAGTATAGCTTGAGAGAGATATCTCTCGATCTATACGAGCTGTCAGAATGCCAGCAAGCAAGGCATGTGTGCCCGCTCTGCTTGGACTCTCAAGACACCCGATATTAAGGTATCGGGTGTCTGAAAAAGGTTAACCCTTTCATTAATGAATGCCTCTATAATGAGGCATCCATTAATGAATGGTAACCGCTGATTCTCAGCAGTTACCAGCCTTCTAGTGCAGCAAATAACTCGTCACGTACAGTGTACGTGACGAGTCATTTGGTCCCTTTGTGGCGGGACGTACAGTGTACGTCTCCCGTCACGAAGGGGTTAAAGTGGAACTCCAAAGAAACACAATACTATAAATTCTTGATTGAAAATAAACAAAAGTTACCTTGTGGCAGGTGTGTTGGACTCTAAATCTTGTGTCAATTCATACATTGGTATATGCCAGAAAATGCAGCTCTTGTTATACTTCCAGCACTGTTATTAGGAGGCTCTCATACACAGAAGCCATAAAAGGTTATTTATCTGTCCCTCCTTTTCCCCTGTCCATCTACAGAACGCCTTGTGTTCTGTGAACCTTTCATATTGGAACTTAAAGGGAGATGGAGACATCAGAAACTGTTGTTTGTTCTATGGAATGATTTACAAATCTTGTCCTGGTGAATGGATGTATAAACCCCTAACTGCATTCATGGATTTGTACCACATCCTTTCCTTGATGAATTAGTGGTGAATCTGGAGCCCGCTTGGTGCATGTATGGTTTAAGTGAAATCTTTTTTCATGAAGCTCAATGACATACCAGGGGTGTGGAATTCCAGGCAGGTTTTTGTTTTCCTACATTAAGCCCTGCTTTAGGCAAGCATGGCTAAATGCAGAGCGGGGAAGCCGCCGCTCGTATTGTACCAGATCACCTGTATAGCAGCCTGCTCGTCACTCCCACCTCCAAGGTCCGTTGAAAATTTGTGGTGTGACCTGAAGAGGGTTGTGCACAGCGGGTGCCCTCAAAATCTGACAGATTTGGAGCGCTTTTGCAAGGAAGAGTGGGCAAAGATTCCCAAGGCAAGATGTGCCATGCTGATAGACTCCTACCCCAAAAGACTGAATGCCATCATAAAATCAAAAAGGTACTTCAATAAAGTATTAGTTTAAGTGTGTGCATATTTTAAGGGTTTTTTTTAGAGGGAAACCCTTGAAAGATTTCAGGTTTGTCTAAATAGAACTAGAGAGATTATAGGTCACATAAAAAAAGGTGAAAAACAAACAAACTGGCATTTTTTTACAGGTGTGTACTTTTTATATCCACTGTATATACACAAATACCGATCAACCATAACATTATGACCACTGAGAGGTGAAGTGAATAACATTGATTATCTTGTTACGATGGCACCTGGAAGAGGGTGGGATATGCAGCGAGTGGACATTTTTCCCTGAAGTTGATGTGTTGAAAGCAGAAAAAAAAAAAATGGGCAAGCGTAAGGATATAAGCGGCTCTGACAAAGGCCAAATTGTGATGTGGAGTTGATCTGACCCAGTTGTCTACCCAAATGCAGCTCTTGTGGGATGTCCCCGGTCTGCAGTGGATAAGGACCTACTAAAAGTGCTCCGATGAAAACCGGTGAACTGGCGACAGGGTCATGGGTGGCCAAGGCTCGACGATGCACGTGGGGAGCAAAGGCTGGCCTGTATAGTCCAATAGAAGAAAGTCTGAAGTTCCAAAAAGTTAATGCTGGTTACGACAGAAAGATGTCTGAACACACAGTGTATCGCAGTCTGTTGTGTATAGTGCTGCGTAGTCGCAAACTGGTCAGGGTGCCCATGCTGACCCGTGTCCACCCCAAAAGTGCTTACAATAGGCATGTGAGCAGCAGAACTGGAAGAAGGTGGCCTGATCTGATGAATGTTTTCTTTTACATCATGTAAATGGACAGGTGTGCGTGTGTCACTTAACTGCAGAAGAGATGACACCAGGATGCACTAGGGAAAGAAGGCAAGCTGGCAGAGGCAGTGTGATGCTTTGGGCAATTTTATGATGGGAAACCTTGGGACCTGCCATTTGTGTGGATGTTACTTTGACACGTACCACCTACCTAAACAGTGTTGCTGACCAAGTACCCCTTCGTGGAAATGGTATTCCCTGATGGCAGTGGCCTCATTCAGCAGGATAATGCACCCTGCCATGCTGCAAAAAGGTTCAAGAATGGTTTGAGGAACACAATGAGTTCAAGGTGTTGACTTGGCTTCAAAAGTCTCCAGATATCTATCCAAATCAAGTATATGTTGGATGTGCTGGAAAAACAAATAGGATCCATGGAGGCCCTACCACGCAATTTACAGGACTTAAAGGATCTGCTACTGACTGCTCAGTGCCAGATACAACAGCATACCATTAGAGGTCTAGTGGAGTCAATGCCTGGACGGGTCAGGGCTGTTTTGGCAGCAAAAGGGCGATCTACTCTAAAGTTAGACAGGTGGCCATAATATTATGGCTGATCAGTGTATATGTAATTATGTACATCCATCCAGACATCACAAATGCCACCCTGATTGCAGAGACAACACTGATTGCTTTAAAAAAAAAAAGTTTGCTACATATCTAACCAAATGATACTCAAAATGTTTATAAACTCTCATTTTTATGAAAATTAGTGGGCGGATATGAGCCCTATACAGCAGTTAACATTATTGACATCTGATCTCTGGGTCCTTCAGGGGGGCAGTAAAGCTCTCTGAGGTCAACCAGAGGAGCTGAGCTTCACCAACCGCCTTAAGAAAAAAAAAAGAAAAAAATCAGACATGTCCCAGTAAATAAGACTTTAAATCTACTAGTTTCTACCACTACAAGGCAACTAAGGCAATATTGAGGCGGGGCCTGCAAATCTTTGATACAGATACGTCGCATGTTAATGCTGCGCTAAGAAATCAATATGTCGTTTCACCAAACTGTACACAGATGGCCTATTCACACTAGCGGGCATAACACACATGCTGTTGTGCATTGTTACAACACATTACAGTGCTTTTTAGTTTCTTTGTAAAAAATTCAACTAAATGTACGGTAGTGGATTGCACTGTGGTACCACATATTGTAGCCTGCTGCTCGGCATCATTTTATCATATCACACACCAACACAGCGCACACGTGGCACTGCAGATTGGGCGTTAACACAAGGCATAGGTGAGAGGCCAACCCCCAGATTTTTAGAGCAAGTTGCTTATTTTTACTCTAAAAAAAACCCTTTTAAAAAAAAAAAAAAAAAAAAAAAAAGGCACATATTTAAAATCTACAAATATTTGCCTTTTATTAATAGTTTCATCTATTAGATTTAGAAGGAAGTTATGTTGTGTTAAGTAATGATTCTAGTATACTTTTACACTTAAAAAAAAGAAATTGTGCAACAAACATGGGGCCTACAAATTCAGTAGCAACGTCTTTTTATTGTACCGTTCTTGCGCATTCAGAAAATGTATGGTTGGGGGGGGCGGGGTCCTGTAACATTTTTTACTTACAGCTTTCAGAGTTTGTAAAGTGAAAAATTGTCTGGCCAGCTGATCTAACAAATGGAATGAGAGGCCTGCCAGCGAATAGGTTAATCTGCAAATGAATCAATGATAACTGAGAAGGACACAATTCCACAATTACACTCAAGGAACTTACAAATCGAAGGTCCCTATTGCACACACATACTAAGGCCAATTTTAGGGGAGGGAGGGGGAGAGGGAGAGAGAGTGTGTGTGTGTGTGTCATTCAGCTGTATATTTCCTAGTTTTTACCAGCTACACAGCTCAGAAGGAAAAAAAAAAAAAAAGGAAGATGGAAAGAAAACAAAAAAAACACTATTCAACTGTTTTATCATCATGTACTTTAAACTGCATACAAGAGGAAGTGCCTGCACACTGCAAAGTCTCCAAGTTCAAAGTGTTGATATAAAGAATCCAAGCCCAACCATATTAGGTACTGAGAGACAGGCGATCAACAAGTCTAGGAAAAAGACAAGACTATTGAAATATAAATCTTTATATCCTTGGCCCTCCTTAAATACAGTGTCTACCAAAATATCCTCACATACAATTCAAACAAATCAACCCGAATTAAAAAAAAAAAAAATGGTGAAGGCTTTACAGTGCATCATCTCTAGGCAAAACTTTTTTCTTTAATATTTGGAAAGTGTGAGAAACAATTAGACCTTCTGTCTAGTTTATATTGGTGTTATATGTCCCCAATGGGGAAATTCCCCCCTCCATTTCTGAAAATCACTGTTACTGATAAAAAGGAGAGAAATTTACTTGTCGCAAGAACAAAAGGCGAGGGGAACGCTTGCTAACAGGAACACCTGTTCAAGTGACAACTAAGCCCTCATTCACACTGAGCAACATCAAATATGCGTGTTTTAAGTGCATTTGTGTAGCCTGTTTGTGTGTTTTTTGCATTTCTACCAGCATAAAAGGCACGCATTTTTGTGATAACATTGGGACAAACCGATGTGAATAAACGTATAATAAAACAAAAAACACACACAAAAACACATTTTTTGAGCATTTGCAGTGAAAAAACTACGGGCCAAGTAGCGCAACATCTGTCAAAAAAACCCATGCACTTTTTTTTCCCCCAGTGACAGGCATGGGCCCTTAGAGCTTAGAGGGGAATTCCCCTTGCTTCCCCTCCGCAGTTACAGCAAGATCCAGACACAACCCTGCTTGCTGGCTGGTCAATGAGAGAAGCATATCACTGATGAGGTTTGCTTGTCCTTTCTTCTGTCAGCATGCTCACTACCACCAACACCGCTCTGTAGAAGAGATTGACTGTTTAGCCCTCCCTCTCCTAGTCTGCTATACAGGGGATTACAGGAGGCTGATCCATCAGTTTCATGTCTCTGCACTCTTGCACAGTGTTTTCATTCTGCGTAGTGACATGGGGTTGGCAAGCTGAAAGGTTCCCATGACTGCTACCAAGATATTCCTAAAAAGCATAATTATAATTCATCACTTCAAGGATCACAAGAACTCATCCCCAGTGCAACATCCGCTTCATAGGTTTGTCAGAACTCTAATATGAAGACTGCATTTTAAGCCAGGTTTTTGGGGGATAGCGTGGAGAAGCAACTGGATTTGTGTGTGTATTTATATAGTATATTAGGGCTGCAACTCACAATTATTTTCATAATCGATTAGTTGGCCGATTATTTTTTCGATCAGATAAATAAAATGTATTTACATTTTAATCATTTAATAATTATTGAATATTAACCATGTAATTATTTAAATGGACATATTATATGAATTCTCTCTACACTGCTCTCATTCCTGGCATGTGTCATAAAAAGAAGGAAAACATTACCAAGCAACTTCTCTCCAGGACTCCTCTTCCCAGATACCTTTATTGGGGGAAATCAGATTGGCTGGGCGCTTGAATCTGTGTCCTGACGTGCGGAGTTATACGCGTGAGCCAATTGGCTAGAGATTAAATATTTAATCCTCCTAAATACTGCACACAAAGCTCCACGCACCGCCACTTTCCATTGCTGTGCAGTTCCATGTGCGTTCCGGTCACTAACCATGGCGGAACGCACTGAAGATGGTATGAACTGGCCCTAAATGTGTTCGCTGCCCGGCAGAGCGCCCCTCCCACCGCCAGTCTTTGTGCCTGGGGCAGCTGCATCGTCTTCCCACAACACACCCGCACGTTATGCCACTGACTCCACTCAGGGTACACGTGCAACACAATGCGCACACAGCACGCACTACTTACACTTGTTGTAGATCTCTATTCAGCGCAAACAGTCCACTGTGAGCAGGCAGAGGAGGAGGATGCCGAGACATGGGGGAGCCCGCGGGTCCCCGAACGGGAACAGTCCCTGGTCAGTTTGCACTCACCGGGCCTCCGTAACGGCCCTATTTACCCCGGGGAGGAGATGAGAAGTCCGCAGGTCCCCAGGCCGTGCTTATCAGTCAGTGTTCACAAGCATGTTAGTGAGGCGTGAGGGTGCAAGCAGCCCAACTAATGAATAATGAAAATCATTAACAACGTTGATGTTGATTAGTTGTTGCAGCCCTATAGTTTATACATTGTAGCACTATATGGTGGAGGCAGGTAATGATGTATGGATTGAAGGTGGTGTGGCTTCTGACTGACTAGGTCACCTCTGAACCATGCCACTTTTTAAATGTAGATCCAGTTTAGGAAGATGAGCACATTACAAGGGCGGGGTAATGCCAACATCTTTGAGAAAAAAAAACAGCAAGTCCAGTTGCCTGGATTAATTTTTTTTTACAGACCATGACCTGAATCAATGAGAACCTTTGCGGACAATGTGGAGAACATTTAGAAACTGTCAGGATTGTATTTCTGTGTTCCTAAGCGTCAAACCCTGTCTTTTTTTGACAGAAAAATGAACATTCTCATTGTCAGAAATAGCCCAATGTGCATGAAAAATTACACAACTGGCTGTGAGAGCTTCTGTGTACTACCATTAAAGAACTCAAGCTTACACTTACAGTGGGGCCACCATCAGACAGCAAGGGTTGAGAGCCGGTCTTGTGTAGGGGACTCAAAGTGGATATGCTCACCTGATCCTTGCTCCCGCAACAGTCCGCGCTCACCTCTCTCCCCCGTGGAATGTCACTCAGTGTCCTCACATCTAATGCAAATCAATGGACCTGCATAAGATGTGATGACGTCAGCGGTCCAGAGCCCAGGGGAAAGGAGGCTGCGGGGACATGATCAGATAAGGACTTTAACTGGGATTGGGGGGGGATTGGAATGTCAAGTTTTAACTACCTCCGAGCCGGCCGTAGTAAAAAAAACGGCCGGTCGAGAGCTCTCTAGATCTGAGCGGGCGTCTTTAGACGTCCGCTCAGGCACGCCCCCTCGTGCGAGCAGGAAATGGCCGGTATTCAAAAACGGGCAGCGATGCCTGTTAAGACACAAGCGATCCGCGGGCTGTAGAGCCGGCGGATCGCTTGTATGTTGCAACGATCGGTGGAGCAGATCTGTGCTTCATTAGCTTCTTTTGGGGGGGTCCTAGGTGACATTAGGGGTCTTGGAGACCCCTGATGTCTCCATAAAGAGGACCTGTCACATATTTTGCTATCACATAGGGGGGGGGGGGTTTATTAGCCCCCGTATGTGATAGCAATAAAGTTTAGTGAGGAAAAAAAAAAAAATAGGAAAAATAAATTTAAGTCCCCCCCAAAAATTTAAGTTACACATAAAAAAGAATATTTTTTTTTTAAAGTCCCCACCAATACATACACACATGCAAACATGCGTCGGGGGCGCATACGTGCAAAAAAGACTATTGCGCCCATTACGCCGCACATGTTACATATCGCCGCGAACGTCGGAGTGAGAGCAATAGTTCTAGGGCCATCAATCACTGATAACACTAAACTGATGAGCGGTAAAAGCTTTCAAAGTGTCGCCTATGGCCAATTTTGGGTATGGTAGTTTTCTGAGATGTCGCGGGTGCGCGCAATTTTAAAGCTTGACATGTTTGGTGTCTATTTACCCGACGTGACCCCGACTTTTATATTTGACCCAAAAACTGGGTAATAATAAATGTTTCCTAACATAGATGTAAAAAAAAAAACCTTTTTTTTTTTCTTTCAAAATTTTCAGTAATTTTTTCTAATTATAGTAAAAAAAAAAACACGCAGTGGAGATTAAATACCACCAAAAGAAAGCTCTATCTGTCCCCAAAAAATGGTATAAAATTCATTTCAGTACAGCGTTGCATGACGGAATAAATGTCAAAGTACCGCAGCGCTGCATACTGAAAAATGGCCTGGCCAGGAAGGGGGTCTAAACACCTGGTCTTGAAGTGGTTAAAGTAATAAAAAAATAAAATAAAAAAACTTTAACCTCTTGCCGTCCGCCCGTTAAGAAAAAACGGATGGACGGCAGACTCGCATCTCCAGACGGCATTTTTTTCTGCTCGTGCGCACCCCCTAGCGCGCGCGCACAGGCAGGAAAGACCCGCTCGTTTCTACAGCCGTTAACGGCTGTTTCACATACAACCGATCAGCGGCTCTATAGCCGCCGATCGGTTGTATGGCGTGAATTTTCGGTCAGCAGAAGTCTAATCTGCTGACCAGCACTTGAGCCAAAACAGTCGCACCTGGACACACTGGATATTCGACGATGGAAAACGTTGGCAACGTTTTCCATCGTCGATTTTAATCGACTTAATCGAATAATTGTTGCAGCTCTAGATATGGTGTGACTGGGCCCTGAACGGACACCCATCTGTTTACACATGGCTGGTCATAGATTTACATTAGGCATCCGATCGGGTCCGCTTAACAAAACTGACAAGATGGACCCGATTGAACCGGCTGGACCGGCCGTGTAAAAAGGAGCTGTAAAAAAAGCACAAATGTAGATGCATCAATTTGTTAAGAGGCTGTATAGGCAGTGAACTCTCCAATCACATCTCTGACAGGGTGCTGCAGAATTACATTCACTGAATATTATGTGCAACCCGTTTCGGGATGCCATGGGGTGGCACTTGAGGCCCCCTAAATAAACTAAGTTGACCACCACTAAATTATTTACCACCGACAGGGCTCCTTACAATAGGCAAAGTAAAACCTTTCGCTGTAACTGTTTAAAAAGTGTTTGCTGGAATTAGGTTTTAAAGTTGACAAAATGTTCTATGTAAATATAAACTAGCTCCATTGATGCCTGTCCCATGTCTGGCTGCTGATGCATTCTGGAAAACTTACTTTTATTAAGCCTGTACACCAAACATCAACGGCAAAGACTAAAGCTGGCCATACACCTTACAACCATCTCACGACTTTCGTTGTGCGATGGTTGTAAGGTCATTCAAATCTCGTAAAATTGCCCATCTTGGACAGGCTCATCGATCATCGCAAGCCATCCCCACGGAGGGGCGGGCTTCCGATGATTCCAATGCTGAGTAGGCAGTGTGCGCTTGCGCACATCGGCCTGTTCGGCATTTGTCTTCCGAGCATGCCACTAACCCGCCGAAAATCTTACAATTTTCGGCAGGTTTTCCAGCGTGCTCGGAAGACAAAAGACGTGCGACCGTACAGTAGAAACGGTTGCACGCCTTCTATACACCTACCGATTATCGGCAGGTGTATGGGCACCTTTACAGTTCCCGCTGTACTGCAGCTCTCATAGCGGGTCACTTGCTCTCCACCTCAACCATTCATTATTTTTACAAAATACATGGCATTCTTTGAGGCAACAGGAGGAGGTGCAGAACAATGTCAACATCTCCCCTCATCCAATCACAGAATGCCTCGCATTCTGTAAAAAGCAATATATCAACTAGACCCTTTGCACAGGTTAACAATGCTGCTTTCCAAGGGTGTATAAAAAAAAACTCCTCCAGATACAGGTGAAGAAGTAAGCGTGGTCACTCACTCACAAAACTGGCAGGAGCAGAAGGCCATAATAAAAGAGGGGGGAAAAAAAAAAACTTAGAACTAATGCAGCAGTCACAAGTTAGGGACAGGTGAGCTGCAATACATTACATTTTAGTTATTGGGTTTAAGTTAGATCGATAAATAATGGAACCTCAGTCAATTGAAACAGAAATGCTGTTTACTAGTCCGACATTATGAACTGAAGGACTAGGGGGAGGGAATTAACGCTAATGCAAGGCCAACTTTGATGGTCACGTACAGCTTTGCCATGAAACATTTACTATTTAAAGAACTGAAAGGGTAATGAGCTATTTCAGATTTACAACAGCTTCCTGGACAGACCCAGAAGGTCCAGGGACCCAGAAGGGACGTGCGCCAAACGCAGAAAACAAAGTCCCACAAACATGTGGGAACCGGTTCTTTCAGCCTAGCTGGGGCACTGGGTAGCCCCACTCTGGCAATCGAAGGTCCTGTAAATCCTTGGTTCTTAACTGGTGGGTCGCTGCCTTCCACTTTTCTAGGTGAGAGGGTTCTCAGCCTCCCCCTACCACAGCACTGTCAGTTCTCACGCCAAGCAGCCATTCAAAATATTCTGTCTATGTCAGCTTGAGGTGTGGTGGGCTGGAGCTATGGCCACGAGGGAGCCTGATCCATACATGTATTGCTTACAGCTCCCTCATGTGCCCTGTAGAGGTGCCTGGACAGGAGTGACGTCACATTTTGGCTCCCGGGCACCGCTACAGGGCATGCAAGGGAGCTGTACAAGCAATGCACATTTAGATGGAGCTCTGTCACAGCACAGTAGCCCACACCGGACCCAAGCCTGAGGATTCACTCCAGTTCTTAGAAGGTAGGGAGACTGGGTAGATCTTTAAAAAAAAAAAGAAAAATAAGTGTGTGTGTGTGTGTGTGTCAGTTCACACTAGTACAGTGTTACTCAAACAGTCCTCTGCAATGAACTCACTGTACCATACAATCGCACGTACTACACGCTCTTGTGCAGGAGGTGTGTTGCATTTCCATTCATTTGAATGGCACCCTAAACGTACCTCCTGCCCACAGTTCAATCACCCGCACTGGAATGCTCAGTACCACAATGCTGTGTGTTCCATTGCAATGCGACTTGGGTTGCGACTTAATGACCAAGGACAAAATGTGGGTCCTGAGGTTACATAGGTTGAGAACCACTGCTGTAAATCATCATGTTCTATACAGTGTATAGAACATGAGAATGCCAAGGGACATACCATTGCTGGAGTGGAAGAGGAGACAGGCTGGAGGGAGTGGTGTAGGAGCCAGCCGGAATTGTGGTTCGGGTGAGAACTACTGTTATTTTGGCTCCCTAGACAAAATGAGCATTGTCCGGAGTTCTGCTTTAACAACCTGGAGAGATGGAGAAAAAAAAGTGATCATTTGAGGCAACTTATATGCTGAAATTGGGAAATGAAAAGATCTTGGCCATTTCTGACCTCTCAGGCTACTTTCACACTTGCGCATTATATACAGAGAAAAATCTGTCAGACTAGATCAGGGGTAGCCAAACTCCCGCCCCCCAGCTTTGGTGGAACTACAAATCCCATGAGGCATTGCACGATTCTCACAGACATGACTCCCGGAGAGAGATGCATCATGGGATTTGTAGTTTCACCACAGCTGGAGGTCCGGCGTTTGGCTACCCCTGGACTAGATGCTGCATTTATGCTTCCAGATGTATTAATGAAACATGTTGGGTGCATATCCGTTTAGATGCACCTGGTACCAAATCCAAGCAGCAATTTGCGTACACATGCATTTAGAGGTGACAATTTCGTGTCACAGGTCAGCTTGAATTATGGGGATGAGTGTTTTTCACTCACCCCATAATTCGCCTTTAATTTATCACGTAAATAATAATAGATACCTGTGACAAGAAAAGATATATATGCCATTGCGGCTATCCTCTAAACCGCTAGTTTCTTGGTTGTCATGCTGGTCTAATGACTTCAGTACTTAAGAGTCAGAGACCTGGAAAAAGAATGCTTCTAGAGCAGTCAGAAATCCTAATCTATATACTTGTTCAAGATTAGTGACTGCTCCATGCAGGAAGGGCGCCGCGACCCACTGCAGAAGGGCTCGCGACCCACTTATGGGTCGCGACCCATGAGTTGAGAACCACTGGTTTAAAGCATCATTATATTCCCATTTTGTTTTTTTGCATATATCTACTAGTGCTAGCAAGCAGTAGATATTTGCAAAAGCGTAAAAATAAAAAGTTGCCAAAAAGATAATTACTTACCTTTGTCTCCGCCGCTTGCTCCCGTCTGAAGATCTGGAACTTCTCGAGCGGCCAAGCAGGATGATGGGGCGGGTGCATGCACAGTAGAGGAAACAACTAATCGATTTAGTCGATTAAAATAGACGATGGAAAGCGCCGTTTTCCATCATCGATTAGTCAGCTATCAATTAGATTGCCTGTTCGCGGCTCCACACACGAGCCGCACGCCATGCCTCATGCCTCTGCTCCTCTCCTCGCTCTGAGGTCCCTGACTCGTCGACAATCGAGGGCATACGATTCAAAGTAAGTCATGGTCTCAATTCTCAAAGTGAGTCACTCAGCAACCAGCGCAGGTCAGCATTCAGCCCATGTCCGGGCCGTGGGCCAGAAAGGCAAAGGGCAAGATATGGCATACGGGCCATAAAATGCCCAGGTCTGCCCTATAGGAACACTGGGGGTGATAGAGGGGTTTGAATGTTTGATTCCCCAGACAGTCCTCATCGGCTGTGTTCTGCTGCAGACTCCTGAAGTATATCACCCCCCAGTGTTCCTATAGGGCAGACCTGGGCATGTGCTGCTATGAGAGCCATAAACTGTACGTTATTACTGAAAGGAGGCAACCCCCCAACACCACCACCACAGTGAGATTCTAAACCTTTTTAATGTTCCCGTTTAAAATATATTATACACACACACGGCTTGAAAAATGTGATGGCGTCTCACCAGTCAGCATGGCCGGACTATAGCCTTGCAATTTATGTTAACATTTTTTGGGGTCAGATAGAGCTTTCTTTTGGAGGTATATTATCATCACTGGGGGGGGTGTTATTTTTTTTTACTATATAATGAAAAAGGTACAATAAATGCAATAAAAACAAAAAAAAAAAAAAAAAAACAAAGTTTCCCTACGTTATGTTATAAAACATTTATTCTTACCCATATTTTTGGTAAAATATAAAAGACAGGGTCACGTCGGGTAAATAAGACATCAAACATGTCAAGCCTTAAAATTGCGTGCGCCCGCAAAAATCGCCCCTAGGCAACGATTAAAACGATTTTACTGCTCATCAGTGTTATCAACGATTAATGGCTCTAAAATGATTGCTCTCACTCCGACGTTTGCGGCGATATGTAACATGTGCGGCACAATAGGCCCAATCGTCATTTTCGCACGTAGGCGCACCCGACACATATCTGCGTGTGTATGTGAGGGGCTGGGACTTTAAAAAAAATTATTTTTTATGATTCTTTAAAGGAGAACTAACGTATGAGGTCAGTGCATTTTACTCATCCTCAGTTCTAGCCGACCTGTGACAATGAGACTGTCACAGGTCGGCTCAGTAGATCGGGAAGTGAGCGAACACATACCGGCGTTCGCTCACCTCTCGATCCTGTGCCGGCAGAGAGCCGTGACAGGGGAGGGACTGGATTCCCCCCTCCCCTGTCCGATCCTCCAGCGCTGACTGGAGGAACGGACGGGGGAGGGTACAGCTGGCTCTAGATAGGCAGAGCCAGCTGTCACTCACGCAGCTGGCGGATCCAGACATAATTGTCAGGATCCGTTTCAGCTGCGGTGTCTCAGTATACCGCAAGATACTAAGCTTTGGGTGACAGGAGGACGCTAGTTTGTGTGCTCCCGTTACCCCTAGGGGAACTATGGGGAAAAGCCCTAACCCCATAGTTCTCCTTTAATTTTTGTATTACTTCTTTTTTTTTTCATATACTGAACTTCCTTTGATCTCGTCACACAGCCGGTCCCGGCCGCATCGGGCACAGCGGATCTCGGGACCGGCAGTGACAGCTGCTAATACAAGCAATCGAGCGTCTCTAGAGACGCCCGATCGCTTGAATGTAAAGCTCCCGGCCTGCCGTGTAATTACAGCGGCCAGCCAGCTGCTCGTGGGGCTCCACCGTCCTCTCGTCACAGAC